>NC_060207.1:78610000-78922500 GCF_021130785.1 Homalodisca vitripennis
TCTGTTACCTAACTTTCCTGTAACACACCCAATGTGTACCTTCACCGGCCGAGCTATCCAGATTAATTATGGCCGATTCATACGATCGCGGGCGTTTGGGTAGAGCGTCTCTCATATAAACTCCACGGAAATTCGGAATATTAAGTAGTTTCGCGTAGTGTACTAGCTCGTAATTTGATAACGGCTTTACTGGTATCGACGTTTTTTTTTATTGCAACACCTCCTCTTCTTTCTTACCCCACCGCCTCTCTTTGGATACGGCTTGAGGTACATACCCTGACCTTTACGTTTGGGCTTCCCTCGCTTGCTCTTCCGCCTCTTCCCTCCACCGAGGGCTGTTTTGGTCTTCATGGCTCCTGTTACAGCTAAGGCTGCGGCTCTTTCCCCAATACTTGCGTCTGCCGATTTGACTCTTTCCCAGGCTCTTTTGGCTAATTTTTTGTCGGCTTTTCTTCGGTGTTCGGAATCCCTGTATTTTGAGTACGCTATATCGTGATTTTTACAATATTCGTCCAAGGGATTTATACCCTTATCACCCCTTGCCAATCTCACCCCTAATTTCGTACCTGGACCACAGTATCGGTACCCACCAGGTAAATGGAGTTCGACAGGTAGAGCGTCAATTGCACCGTTCAAAAGATTTCCAGCAACCGAGCCGGCGTTTTGCAAAGCGCTCGAAACCAGACCTCTTCCTCGCTTGACGGTTCGTTTCAATCTGTTTGGCTTTACTTTGTGCTTTCCCATTTTATTCCCTTATATACCGTAATACTTTATAGAGTTGCTTGAGCAGGGTCTCCCTAACACATGTGATCTGCAGTACGTCAAAGATATCCGCCTCGGATCTTGTAACCACTCTTGTAAACTCGTCGTACTCCAGAACGTGACTGTCTGTTATAAAGTACAGACGACCGTTTATATATCTGAAACCTCCTCTAATTCCATCAGGGACTCCTGGCAACACGCTAAATAAATACCAAGACCCGCATCTCACCAGGCTCTAAAGTAAACTGGCGGTAAAAATGTCAGCAACTCACATATAAATAAAACCATCATGGTTTCGATCTCACCCTGCTCACTGGGTCTTTAAAGTATGGGTTGACAATATTGAACCTGATCCAATCGCTTTTATCGATCACGTTTATAGCGTCTAGTGGTGGAGTCAGTAGTTTGTACATACCGTAAAAGACTTCGCTCACCACTCTCACCAGATAATTAAGACACAGCGTCACTCATGTCGACAGGGTCGTCCACAAGTTTCAATCTTTTATTCCTACAAATCCACGTGTCACCGTCAAGTATCGGAGTGTTCACTTTAAGGTATCCTCTATTAACAGCATCTCCGTCATACAGTGGAGAAGCTAACTGACTTATTCGTTTTTGTCCAAATTACCATTTATCCTTATCCGAATCCGGTGTTCTTTTCTTCACATAATTTACAGTGCACGCGTCGGTACCTTCTTTAGGTTCGGCAACATTAGAAACTCTGTAATTATTAAAGATAACTGTTCCGTCCGCAATACTTTTAGTAGCAGGCAATAGATTTTGAAACTGAGAGAGTGTAACGGCATCGTTTGGTCCTTGACCATCGGCTACATTCACTAGTCTCCTCTTTTTAGCGTCGATCGTGTCCTTGTCTATCGCCAGCGTTTTTTCATTCAGTTTCCTGTTCAAAGTCTGTAGGTTTACACCGTCGCCAGCGAGAAGAGGATCAGCCATCTGTCCGAGTCTTTTGTTATCACATTCCCAGACTTTACCATCACTACTTCTTTTTAGAGTGTTCGTTTTAAGATATTTTAGCGTCACTGCATCTGTATCCCCCGCGGGATCACCTATCATGCGCAACCTGTAGTTGTCAAACCTGTAATATTTGCTGTTCGTGTCCTTATAGGGTACCTCCCTATCAAGACGGCGAAGAGTCAGAGCATCGGTCCAGAGTAGAGCATCACCTATGTTGCTAATTCTGTTACCTTTAGCGTCCATCACATTTTTCTTGGATACAAGCGAAACGTCAGACACAGTCTTGAGGACTGCGCTATCCACATTATTTTTCAAGGTCTGCAAGTTTATAGCGTCTAGACTCTGCTGGGCGTCGGTCACGTTACATAACCGCTTGCCCTTGATATCGTAGTTGCCATCGACTGTGAGACTGAATCCTTGTCCAGGCGGACCTCTCTTACTTCCTTCACGGACCGTATGACCAAACTTGTCAACACTCATTGTGCAAGTGATGAAGACTCCTCCTGTACATTGCTCTTTATAAATATCTTATCAAAGTCAATATATGTGTTTTCATCAACATCTAAGACGCCGTGGAAGCGAGCTGGAGGTACGGTAGTGTGTATCTTATTGATCCAGTGAAATAGTTGAACTGCTAGACGCCTTATAGCTTCTTCATTTGTATTTTGTAAGCTGTTTATTTGATTCTGCTGAATAAGCGCTTGATTCTGAAGGATTGCAATTTGAGAGTACAGTCTTCTTACATCTTTCTTTAGCTTTTTGTTTACAGTATTCGTAACTCTCTGGATGTCTTGCTTCTTCAGAGATTGCGGCCTCTGACCAAACTTATTGACTGTCATCTCATCAATGATCTGAATCTCGCGTTACCATCACCTGATATAGTCTTCGATTCTTTGAGTTCTTCGATAATGTTTATTATTTCGTTCCTATGTCCCGTGTTACCGGTCTCTGCTGAGGACACGAGGAGTCTGAGTCTGTCACACAGTTCGTTTGGGTCATCATAGTAGATAGGGTCTGGTGCTCCTACATCCTTATACCCGCTACCGGTCTTTGGGAAGAGTTGAGAAATAATGACTTTGTATTTCGTTGAAGCGTTACGGTTCACGTGATTTTTATAATTGTAACTTCTCTTGTGAGCAGAAGACAGTGTCAATATATCCTTGTAAGCTCTCATATCGTTTACGTTGTAACGTTTGTCATCAGGCAGACGATTAAAAAGCAATTCATAAAGTCCCTGTGTAGATCTGTAGGACCGTTCACCTACGAGTATGCTACCGTCATCTCCAAATGATAACTTCTTATCTCCTACCATTAGCGTATTGTTGTCGTAGCGTGGTCCGTACGTATGGTCGATCTTACTATGTTTACCTGACATATCCTTCATCATACTTGTCATGTACCTTATGGTTAGTGGATGGTAGAACGTGTTCTGTATCCATGCAGATGCTGAGAGTTGTCCTTCTTTCGTGCTGAGTATATCACTGACGTCTGGTGACGACGGTCCCTCTTCAAGCACATCATCGTCCTGCAGGAACGCAGGTGTTTTGGGGGTTGACATAACGTCCGGAGTGAACTGTACGGCTGCCTCATCTTCATTTTCCTCCTCTTCTTCTTCTTGCTTTGGTTCGGTTTTCGGTTCAGTTTTTACAGATCCTGTTGTTTTTCGTAACTCTGACAGGATAGGTTTGTACTGTTTTTCTAGAAATACGACTGTGGCCAGAGTTCCTTCTCTGAAATGTTTATACTTTTGCTTTATAGCTTTCCTCAAACGAGTTATACTGAGAGTAAGGTCCTTCTCCTTTGAAGCCATTGTTTAAACTGACAATGCGACTCGGTTTTAGTACTTTAATACTAACTACTTTATGGCAGTTCAACCTGTCTAAAGAAGAGGGCTCGTTTTTTATGCTTTCTTAGAAAGCGTACGACCTGCTTTAGTGACACCACGGTACCTAGCCCTCTTAGGTAAACTGTTCTCGGTATCTGTACAGGTCTATCAGGGTCCCTGAACACAAAGGTCCTTTTCCATCCGTCTCTCCACTGGGGTATCTCAGCTACAGTATACTTGTCACTCTCCACGTGCTTTTCCATATATTGTTTCAGATGCTCTATAGGTCTGTTCACCCTACTGTGTATGTGAATCATGTAAGAGTTGAGTAACCAGAATTCACTTGGATTAGCTCCTGTAAAACTCCTCCAAGCCTCAAACTGTTTGGTATTTGTAATTGAGTAAGTCCCGTCACGCAGTGTTATTCCGAACTTATCGCAGTACATTGGTACGGTCGGTAAAGCCAGTTTGAGAAATTCTGTCGTAAACAGACTTTGACAAAGATTGTTTACACCAGCAAAATCTTTCTTCCTTTGACCTCGCGGTAAACCCTCTGGGACGGGGCCGTAACCTACGTTGTAGCTAATGTCAATGTAGCACTTTGAAGCTAGAGCACGATTGTAGACCTTGACGGGGTTCCTAATTGGTATTGTTCTCTCTGTAATAAGAATACAGCGAGCTGCATGCGGTATGTTACATCCGTACTGGAGCATCCTTATACAGGTCTGCGCAAAGTTTACACTACCATGAGCGTTTCTCAACGGTACGATTTGACCGAATTGATCGGGAAACGGTCTGAATCTGGATAACATGTTCTGTGGATTTCTTACCGTACTATTTAGCATGTCCTCGTGGTACACCACGAGTTCGAGCGGTACCCCTTTGTTTTGACTTCTTTTCAAAAACTCTATCCATATATCGCGATTGTAGAACCGTTCGCTTGCTGAAATCATTAACAAGATTACGGGTGGTAGACTAGCACTGTACATCCCTACACGCTTATGTCTCCAGCACCTCCTATTGAAGAGAAAACCATGTGGTCCGCGTCTGCTACAGTAATTACCGCAAAACTTTTTCTTATCGGCATAGTACCAGGTGCACAGGTTTGAATGGACTTTGTTGGATCTCTGGATTGAGAAACCTCTGAGGTCATTGTAGTGGTATATCCTTACCATCATAGATCTTGAATGAAACTATCGATTCCGATACGATACCTGCCTTTATCAATGTCACAGTCCTTGCATATGACCAGGAAGCCGTGTCTGTCTTTCCACGCCAGAGCACACATTTGTTTAAACTTTTCAAAGTCTATATCGGTATTGATGTGGTCACTGTATGCATGGTGAAGGTTTGTTTTGTCTTGTTTGAATAGTACGATAAAGTTGGCATTGTCTCTAACGAGCTGTTTGGGTATATGACTGTAGGTCTGACCTAGGTAGAATGTGTCAATATTCTTGTGTCTACCCATGGTGAAGTAGTTTCGTATATTGTTATGTTTTTCACAGGCTATGTCGTCGAATATCATTACTGAATTCTGTTTAGCCTCACTCGGGTGTATGACAGATGAATTGTCATCATACGCGTGGTATCCGATCTCTTTCGGCATAATCTTGGATAGTAGCTGGTACTTTGGTTGGTAGAGTGATTTTGAAAACACGTAAACATTTTCAAATCTCAAACCGTTAGGATCTACCAATAGGTTAAACAGTACGTTCGTTTTACCGCAATTGGACGGTCCAACAATTAATCCGCGAATCGTGTCAGGTAGCAGAGGACCGTTTTTATTTGTACGATTCAGACCACCACCTACAAACTCGTCAAAGTTTCTCACTGGTAATTTCACAGGTTGACTAATCAGTCTCATTGTCGAAGATAGACTAAGTTGCACATTATTATGACAAAGTATATAAAGTAAAAAGTATATAAAGTAACAGAGCTGAACTGGTAGCCCTCCTGGACGTTGGAGCGCACAGCTGCATCCGCTCCCACGCAGCGGCTGGTGCAGCTGCATCCGGTCCCACGACTGCAGTTGCAGTCACACACTCAGTGTGTGGTGATGTCATGCTTGCTCACCCATGTGTCACTGTTTTTATCGAACCCTTGCCATCTTACAAGTACTTTGTCTCCTTTCCGCCTCAACACTTTCTCAACTAGATATACATTACCAGTTTTGGACCTGAGCAGTTCTTGTTCATAAAACCCACCTTTCAATACTTCACCTTTAGAGTCTTGTAAAATGTACGTTACGGGTTTTGTAGGTTTTATTGCATATACTGTAAATACTTCATTTGTCCAGTTGGGCAGATAACCTTTTTTAAAAACTCCTTTGTATTTGCTAATCCTTACCTTATCGTTTAACTTGAATTTAGTAATTTTAATTTTTTGTTTTCTTTTTGTGGTTTTGTTTAAACGGACAAGGATTTGTTTTACGTGTTTCTGTTTAACGTCTTTTGGTTTCATACCGATTGTTCTGTGGACATTATTATTGTACTCCTTGACTATATCAGATAGAATACTGAACCATTCGTAACTTCCACGTGTCGTGAATTTTCTATACATTTTCTCTTTTAATGTTCGGTTTAGACGCTCTACAATAGAGCTTTTCAGATGTGAGTAGGTCGAGTAAAGGTTTATTTTATATTTGTCCATTAGCTTTTTGACGTGAGTGTTGTACCACTCCTTACCCTGATCAGTCTGAAGGTTTTTCATTTTGTGTTTTGCTAAAATGGAGTCTAGAGCATGAGCTACTTCTCCACCTGTCTTGTTTTTTTAAAGGAATGGCAAACGCAAATTTACTAAAGCAGTTTATCATAGTCAATATATACTTGTAACCTTTGTTTACCCTTGAATACGGGATCATCTCTACTAGATCAGCCTGGTATAGATCATTGAGTCCCTTCAGAATAACCCTGCGTCTGGGATAGTTTTTCCTAGCCGGTTTGTGCAGTTCTTTCGCTATCGCGTCCATTTTGTAAATGAAGAAAGAAATCTGTATACCGGTATTTATATTTGTCTAAGTGGTGTGGTTTGGAACACCCACATCGAACACTCGCATGCTCGATGCCCAGGTTAAACAGTATTTGATTTTGAGGGCCAGTCCAGAAGTAACTGGTTGTCGCCCGGTGATCAAATACTGTCCCATCCCTTGTTGCTTAGACAATGGAAAGGTCGCACATGCAACGCCCGGTTCTATAGTAAAAGAGCCGATTGTTACACGATGTGCACTCCCATAAACTACGCATTGTGTAAAATGTATCTTCCGTGAAGTAATACGCGGTCGACGATTCTTTTTGCCAAACAGCTGAACGGTCTAGAGCACACATATGACAAAGTCTGCGTAGTCCGCGTCCGTCGTAAACTTCTTTGTATCTGACTACCAATTCAAAGCAGTATTCGCGATGTTTAGATTTAATTTCCCGACGGATGGATTCGGGGATCTGGATATATCGTAAGAAGCGAATAGGATATTGGGCAATTTGCCGCAGACAAAGATCATAGAGACTCTTTGGGTTCCACGCCATGATTGAGAATGAAGTGCTCTCCCACCACCACTGCCTCCACGGTTACTCTCCCACCACCGACTCCCCCACTGAGACCTCACACTTTGCACAAAGATAAGTGTTTACAACAGTATTTACAATTTTACAGTAATATCAACACTATATACAAGTTTATACATTTGTAATCTGCCATGGCTGAACCGGTCCATCACTATCTCCCACAATACAATACAATAATACAATATACTTTATTGCCAGAAACAATTTTAACATTGCATAGCATGCGTCACATAATAATAATTGTATAAATTATTAAAATAATGAAATGTCTTATGCTAACGATTTAATTTTTAAAATATTGTAAACAATATCGATTTTAGTTAACAATAAAAGTTGTCAAGCAGTAAAAATTAATATATAATAAAAATAACTTTGGATATCAGCGCCCCTGTACTACCGCACATTGGAGCTAGTGAGATGGTCCCATGAATTCACCAACTGTATAAAAAGAATGAGACACTAAAAAGTGTCGCAATGTAATTTTGAACCGATTTAGATCATTTATTGATTTTATTTCTTCAGGGAGCCCATTTAGAAACTTTATGCCGGCTTGAGAAGGAAGTTGCTCGTATCTTCTCAATCTATGCTGAGCAGGTCTGACATTTTCTCGATACCTCGTATCGTAGTTGTGAATGTCACGACCTCGAACCATTTGGCTCTTAAACCGACAATGTACAGTAGTCTCCAGTATATACAAACATGGCAATGTTAGTATTTTGAGCTCCCTAAATGAATTTCTACACGACTCTCTAAAGTTCACAACATTCACACTCGATCCCAAGGAATTATGGAGTTTAGTCCACCTGAAGGATCACATTCAAACCCCCAAGGCCACGAACCTCTTTCATACACACATTCACGGCAAGAGTACATCTATGGGTTTTAGCCCGCCTCGTTGCCACACACACATTCACACACGATCCCAAGGAATTATGGAGTTTAGGCCGCCTGAAGGATCGCAACTACTCTGTCCGGGACCTCAGAGCCCATACACACACACACTCAGGCTTTTGGGCCTACGAGGGCCGGTAGCAAGCACAGTGACAGGAAAGTGATTTTGGTCTTGGACGCTGTGTGGTAGTGGGGGTACACGGTTGCGAGGAGAGCGTTCAGTCTCGGTCAGTGATGGAGGAGAAGCAGCATCTACTCGAGCAATCGCGGGAGAAGTTAAAGAGGATGAGGGGGAAGAGTATTGACTTACGAAGGTTATTGTTTGTGGTGTCTGTGTTTAGAAGAGTGAAGGAGGCCATATTTACACCCACTGTGAGTATACTATAATATACTAATATTTAGAAACTTTACTATAGCCATACGGTAGTGTCTCATACTCTCCTTCCCGCTTACGCTTAGGACCGGTAATTTTAAATAGTTTAGTCTCTTCTACGGTAACTATGTTTTTGTCTTTTGTCCGCCTAATGCGGTTCTCAGTGATCTCTAATGATTGCTTGCTTTCGGAAAGTACCATTTCTTTTAATTTTGAAAAATTCAGTTTCTCCGATGTTTTTAAATTTAGAGTTAGACCTTTAATTTGGCAGACCTCAATCAGGGAGTTTTTATTAGTGGACCAAACATGATAGGCATAAGTCTTGGGGCCTCCGGAAACAAATTCTACTATGTATGAGCTAGGGCCGTACTCGATCAACTCGTTGGTCATTTCACCGAGGTAATCGCCTGTGGGGACACTGTACAAACCTTCCTTATGAATGTACAATACACTATCGGTATCATAATAAAGTACTTGTTTATCTAATCGATCTAAGTAACTGTACAGCTTAAGTCTAGCCTGTGCAGTGGTGAAGGCCGCGAGCACAACATTTACAGTTAGGAGGGATTCACCGACTTCGTCTATGTTCTGCCAGTTAACAAGGAGGACCTCTTCGTTAATTTCTTGAATGGTGTTTACTTGTGTCCCGGGACTCGTAAGTAATTTAAAAAACTCGTTGGGTTCTCTAATGATGGAAGTTTTTGTCTGATTTTCCCTTTGACCGAATTTTCCCCAGAATGAGTTCAACATTAATTTAGCGAGAGAGCGGAGACCCCCGTTCTTTTCAATTTTGGAAGGGTCAAGTCTGATACCTTCGTGCTCATAATAATTTTGAATATACATGGCTTTATCCTGATCAGTGAGGCACCAAGATGGGTAACCCGATGCCTCCTGTTTGATTTTTAAAAACTTATTTACAAAATCCGTAAAAAGGCCACCGTCTTCGTATTTGACCACCTCGTACTCCCACAGCTCGTACATTTCTAAAATTGTGTATCCTTTTTCTACAGCCTTGCGTATTTCCTGCATTGTCCATGTCCCTGTCAATGCTCTTTCCTCGGTGTTATGATTACAGTCCGTGTTTAGCATTTCTAGACCACATGTACGGCATAAAACAAACATTAATTTATCGTTCATGCGTGTAGGGAGGACGGGGTGGTACAAATTTAGTGGAGGCAGTACTTTACATTTGAGGAGTCCTTCGGCCTCCATGCCTCTTTCTCTACATTCTCTGTCACCCACAAAGATTTTTGGATGTGATTTTGGATAAGATTTGAACTTATTAACAAATGGGTACAAGGAGCAAACATCTATATACTGAATCGTTTCCCCGTCCTCACACTTGTGATAAGATTTTGCATTACCTGTTCTGCCCCCGAAGAAGGCACCTCTTGGGTTGAGTGGAAGTGTGCTTAGAATGGGGAGAAAATTTAGATAGTCCAATTTGAGTTCTTTCTTTATTTTATTGAATTCACACTCCCACATTTCAATTACTTCATAGTCAGACGAGAGGAGACGAGTCATTTTAGCTTTTGTTCTCTCGAACCTTAAGTGCAGGGAGTCTGAGGGATCATCGGGCAAGGGTGCTTCCCTATCGTATCTGAAACATTTAGGACACCCGTGGAAGTAGCAGCCCTGAAATTCATAGATTCGTTCTCCGTCAAAACCGTCTACTTTTAGGCCCTCAATTTTAACTTCTCTACCCCTCCCCGCGTGCTGGATCCTAATACCGCGCTGGTCTTCCTCCCAAGTAAGCCATTGTAAAGCAATAGGCGATTGGATGTCCACAAGGCGGTATCCATTCTTTGGGACCAAACCAATAGTGTTGGCTTTGAGAAAATTTCGTCTAAAACCAAGTTACAAGCGCTGGCAATGGTGACGGCTTCCATGAATGGATCTACTTTACACTCCTCGAGGAACATTGCTCTAAATTTTATGCACGCTTGCGCCAGTATCTCCACATCGGAGATACAGTACTCGATAAGTTCTTTTTGAAAGTCAAAAACTACATTTTTGCTGGTCTGCTCGTTGTGCCAATTTTCAAAATCTTTGTAAGACTTCTCAAACATGGATTCAGGGCAGTAGTACTCCTTGGGTGGTATGGGGCCTACATAATTTTGGTTCGCCAATGTGTTAAACAGGTGAGGGAAGTAGCCCTTCTTCTTCTCCGGGGGGAGATCAAAGGCTTTGGGTAGTGCAGAGAGGGCCATGGGGAAATAATTTAACGAATCGATAAATCTGACGTTGTCCAGTTCCATGAGAATGACTTTAGTGCCACGCATAATTAGCTCTGGAGTGAATTTGGTTTGTTCTAGAATGTACTTTAACAAAAACTGAAAGTCGAAACCCTGGCCGTTATGAGCCATTACACAAACATTTTTGAATTTTTTTCTCTCACCCATTACATAATCCATGAACTGAACGGTCGGATCTTGTCTAAACACACGAGTGCGAGTGCTACAATTTTGGCAATTTTCCCCACCAATGCATTTCCAACAGAATTGTTGCGAGACACATAGATTTACTTTATGAACCCTTTATCATCAATGTACTCGTCCTGTCTTGTTTCCAGATCGAAAAATATGAATAGAAAATCTTCTGTTTTGGGCTTGCCTGTGTCGACTCGCATGTAGCACTGGTGATTTGGGGCCATGAATTCGTTACAGATTTTACAGAAAACTTCCCCGCACACGTGTTTTGACTTACGTTTATTCGTAAACACAAGTCTTTGGCACTGTAAACATTTTTTTACCGACTTACAACGTTCACTCTTATGAGCCGCAAAACAGATCTGATTTTTCATGGTCATGTTACAGTCAGGGCATAAAATTCCCCCATGCTCCTCTTTACACGGTGGAGAAATGGTCTGGCACGCAGGACATATATTTGAGCATCTGTGAAAACCCTTGTGGTCGTAAGGGACATGACACGCCTCACAATAGAAATGGCACGCAAAAGCTGCAGTTAGACTAGTTATTACGTTGTAATGGCAGTTATGGTACAGCAAATTTATTTTGTACTGAGCATCGGAGTTATTACCATTAAAATACACTTCTCGACCTTTACTGTTGTAGTTATAAACTGTAATCTTGTACTTTTTGAGGTGGTCTTGAAATTTTGAAAGTTCGGGGACCCCCGCTCCCTGTTCAGACATTTGTACTCCGGCTTTAGTCATCAGTTTCTTAGCTTTTAACGTTTGTCTCTGACATTTGTCTTTTTTTATCAATTCATACTCGGGATCTTTTTTAGCATTGGCCTTGGCCACTACCAGCGCACGCGCTAGACACAGATTATCGCTATTCTTAATGACTACGATACCTCTACGTGCTTTACATTCTTCTTTAAAGTTATTATAAAAACCTGGTCTTACTCTACCACTACCTACAGGAAGGTTAATTCTAGTACACTCTACTCTAAATGTGTCTGCAGACTTTATGGATTCAGCATTACTTTGAATTATCCCACCAAAAATTTCGAATAAAACATCACATTTGACTTGATGAGCCGGACGAAACGCTACATAACCTGGCTCTTTGGTTTTCAAATTTAAACTGTGAAGAGTGAAGCCGAGATAGTCGGATTCTGAACAATTTGCTTTCATTTCATCGACTAATTTTGAAAATCCGGTTTTTATCCAGTCAATTTCACTTACATTGTCTGGTACTGTATGAAATTTGAAGGTGGTCTTGGTACCGTAAACTCTTGTGGTAAAAAGGCCACCGTCTTCGTATTTGACCACCTCGTACTCCCACAGCTCGTACATTTCTAAAATTGTGTATCCTTTTTCTACAGCCTTGCGTATTTCCTGCATTGTCCATGTCCCTGTCAATGCTCTTTCCTCGGTGTTATGATTACAGTCCGTGTTTAGCATTTCTAGACCACATGTACGGCATAAAACAAACATTAATTTATCGTTCATGCGTGTAGGGAGGACGGGGTGGTACAAAATTTAGTGGAGGCAGTACTTTACATTTGAGGAGTCCTTCGGCCTCCATGCCTCTTTCTCTACATTCTCTGTCACCCACAAAGATTTTTGGATGTGATTTTGGATAAGATTTGAACTTATTAACAAATGGGTACAAGGAGCAAACATCTATATACTGAATCGTTTCCCCGTCCTCACACTTGTGATAAGATTTTGCATTACCTGTTCTGCCCCCGAAGAAGGCACCTCTTGGGTTGAGTGGAAGTGTGCTTAGAATGGGGAGAAAATTTAGATAGTCCAATTTGAGTTCTTTCTTTATTTTATTGAATTCACACTCCCACATTTCAATTACTTCATAGTCAGACGAGAGGAGACGAGTCATTTTAGCTTTTGTTCTCTCGAACCTTAAGTGCAGGGAGTCTGAGGGATCATCGGGCAAGGGTGCTTCCCTATCGTATCTGAAACATTTAGGACACCCGTGGAAGTAGCAGCCCTGAAATTCATAGATTCGTTCTCCGTCAAAACCGTCTACTTTTAGGCCCTCAATTTTAACTTCTCTACCCCTCCCCGCGTGCTGGATCCTAATACCGCGCTGGTCTTCCTCCCAAGTAAGCCATTGTAAAGCAATAGGCGATTGGATGTCCACAAGGCGGTATCCATTCTTTGGGACCAAACCAATAGTGTTGGCTTTGAGAAAATTTCGTCTAAAACCAAGTTACAAGCGCTGGCAATGGTGACGGCTTCCATGAACGGATCTACTTTACACTCCTCGAGGAACATTGCTCTAAATTTTATGCTCTATTTTTTTAAGTCTTAAAATTGCCGCTAGACACAGATTATCGCTATTCTTAATGACTACGATACCTCTACGTGCTTTACATTCTTCTTTAAAGTTATTATAAAAACCTGGTCTTACTCTACCACTACCTACAGGAAGGTTAATTCTAGTACACTCTACTCTAAATGTGTCTGCAGACTTTACGGATTCAGCATTACTTTGAATTATCCCACCAAAAATTTCGAATAAAACATCACATTTGACTTGATGAGCCGGACGAAACGCTACATAACCTGGCTCTTTGGTTTTCAAATTTAAACTGTGAAGAGTGAAGCCGAGATAGTCGGATTCTGAACAATTTGCTTTCATTTCATCGACTAATTTTGAAAATCCGGTTTTTATCCAGTCAATTTCACTTACATTGTCTGGTACTGTATGAAATTTGAAGGTGGTCTTGGTACCGTAAACTCTTTATCTTTTTACATACGTCTCGTTTTTACCTAGCGTTTTTACAGGATCCAGTTCCATATCCATATATACAGGTTCAGAATCTACTTCAACATTTTCGTAAGACATGTTTAAAACTAAGGATATATTATTTACAATAAGGTATTATAGAAACGATATTACGTTATAAAAGCAACTAAAATGACTAAAAAGCTTAACTGCTACTAGTAACGATAATTATTATTTAGATTAAGAACAATAATTACAAGCATAGTATTGACGGTAATTAAAATAAATATTAGTAAAAGTAAAAATATTTTAGATTGAATTATTTTACTCCAGTAATATCAAAAGATCGTAATTGTTTAAATAATTGTGTAAAACTCAGAGCGACACACGTCCTATCTCCCTGACCTCCCGCACGGATCTGACGGGAGAGAGAGGAAGGAGTGCCGGCCTCTCACGTTCCACCAATCAGAGCGCTTAGATACTATTTACATCCAATCAAGGACGCGTTTATTCCAGCCAGTGGGGAAGCGCGAAATTTTCTTGTTCATAGCTGGCTAACTCAGGTCTATTTATGTTACAGACTTCCTCTGATGACGTCACCACCACATATTGCTATCTGTGTGGCGGGAGTGAAGAGTGCCAATGTGAATAGTTGTTTAGAAATAGTATAATAAATTAGTTTTTACCCAAAAAATGTTTTATTTTAAACTCCTGAAACCCTATGCTCAGCTCTATACATCGACTCAATCATCACACAATAAGGTACGATTCGTCTTTTATTTCTCTTGTTTAGTTAAGTGAGGTTACTTTCCCGCCCTTTTCACAATTGAGGTTATGTTCTACTGTTCCCGCCAATTTCACAATTGAGGTTATGTTCCCCAGTTCCCGCCCTTTTCACAATTGAGGTTATGTTCTACTGTTCCCGCCAATTTCACAATTGAGGTTATGTTCCCCAGTTCCCGCCCTTTTCACAATTGAGGTTATGTTCTACTGTTCCCGCCAATTCATCATGGGCGCAGCCATCTTGAATACGCGGGAAACCAAGAAAGTGAGGTTAGGTTCTCCTGTTCCCGCCAATTTTTCCCGCCCTCGCCGCCATATTTGAATTCCCTCCGTCCCTCGTTTCTCCCTCACGGGGAGTGTGAGGACCCAACATATCACCGATTTTACCGAAAAACACCGATTTTGACACCCCAAATCACCCCAAAACACCCAGGATTCATAGGATAAGAGTGTGAGCAGGGAATTTCTCCCGCACATGAGGGGATTTCTCCCGCACATGAGGGGATTTCTCCCGCACATGCCCCTCCCTCTGCGCATGCGCGGCCGCCATCTTGGATCACGTGACCCCCTCTCGACCAATCAGAGGCCGGTCCGCAAGGGGCGCGATGTCTACTGACATGGATATATTGCTTTAGATAGTTTTTTGTTAAAAAAACAAACTTTTTTGTTCGATGGTTAGGCAGTTTCTCTCAGATTATATATCTTTCTCTCACGCGGTGTGTTGTACGGAATACCAAACGATCCTACACAGCACTTCACAGCTGTCACTTGAAGTGGCTGTCACCGTTGCTAACTTTACTCGTACATAATATAATATATTGTGCACTTGGGATCAGAAAAACAAGTAAGAGGTATGTACAAATATTCTGTCTTAACTAACACTCATCTATTGTTACGTTAAAAAGCTGTAATCGTTATTGCTATTCCCGCATATAATAGCAATCTTATTCATAGCCCTCAAAGATATGTATTTTGTAGACGTATTCAATTACAAAATTATTGTTTAGTTCCAGTATCATTAGTATTCATATAATATATAAGTTAAGAAAATCTTATAATCAGACCCAAAGAAAGACTGGTATTATATACAAATTTATTCATATAATATATAAGTTAAGAAAATCTTATAATCAGACCCAAAGAAAGACTGGTATTATATACAAATTTATTCATATAATATATAAGTTAAGAAAATCTTATAATCAGACCCAAAGAAAGACTGGCATTATATACAAATTTATTTATATAATATGTAAGTTAAGAAAATCTTATAATCAGACCCAAAGAAAGACTGGTATTATATACAAATTTATAGTACGTATATACAATATGACTGGATCGTTGACTTGGGAATTAAAGAATAATAACCCAACCGTTACCACTTCACTAATCTGTGTTGATGCGGTATCAAAAATAGCTCTCGTAATAAAATGCATATATTTTTAAATTAGCAGTTTTACTAAACAAATGTATTAGTTCATATTATTCATTAGTTGATTAAAAATAGAGTCTTCCAGTATTTTCATACAGAGAGTAAGAATATAGTTTCATAAATAAATAATTATGTTTAGACATATGAAACCTGATTTCATACACAAGTTCAGGGTCAAATTGAATATCTCGGAATAAGTTTTTTGATCAGTCGTGTGATGCAGATAGCAGACAAAGTCAATATCTAACTTTTACTCCAGATTGTGCCAATGGCGAATTAAAAACATCTAATGGATTATAAATATTATTGAAACACTGTTATAAACCTAACATTAATGAACAAAGCTAAATGTTTTAATGTTGAATGTTTTCACGTTATGTACTCAAAACTGGTAGTCTCCCTTGACATTGTAATATGGCATTTAACAGTGGCTTAAGGAAAAACGGTGAAAAGAAAAACAAAATACCTCGTCGCTCCATTCTTTTACAGACTATAGTCCAAAAATAAAGACTTCTACAACACAAAATCTTACAAAGGATTATTTTAAATGTTGCATGAACATAATAAGGATTTATCCTTATACATGAATTAGATAGGAGTTAGGTAGGATTTTACTCTAGGCTTCTCAGTCGTACGTATGTACAATCATGTATATATTTATTTTCTAACGAGATAACAAGTAAATTACTAGAGCCTGAATAAACGCTTTATGAATGAATTTAATTTTAGAGGGCTACATAGTTATATAGTTTTTCAATGGGGCAATAGGGTACCTATGAAAACAACTGTAGCATCATAAGTGAATTTTAACGGCCGGAGATAGACACCTTTTAACTGCAGTATTCATTTCAGTCTTAGGACAATGTATATGATTTTTTCATCGATACAGCAAATAAAAATCTACTGTGGTACTGGAAATATCTTACACCGTAAGTATATGACAAGGGCTATTAGTAGGTTTTTGATCGAAGTAGGTTTCCGAGACATGTATTTGTATTTCCTTGATCGGAAAAACTAGGCAGACTCAGCTATGTTGATGGATATATAATTAATTGAAACTAATAATTAATTGAAATGCTACTTCAATTGCAAAACATGATAAAGTAGGTTAAAGTCTGATCCTCTTAACCATGATTACTAAAATAATATGTTACTGATGTATGTCTACCCACGTTTGAAAACTTTCACGGACTCCATCATATTACATCATAAGCGTTTTTACTAAGTAGTATAAGGACTTCAATTTTGGAAATAGCGTGAAACGTCGTGGACCAACTAGTTTTATATAAAACCATTAATACAAGCGATAGCATATATATGATGGTAAAAGGAATGAACATCTCTCTTGTTTTACTAACACCAAACAGATGCAAGACCATCTTAGTTGGAGTTAGAAGCGTCTTGACGACCACTTTACCGTGTGGCTAGCCACGTTTAATGCCAGGATTACGCATCACTTACACCCCAAGTCAAATCCATGTTGGAAGACAACGTCTGGGTAAATTGACATTTAAAAGGTCTTTCCAAGAAAGTACCTCCTTCTACACATTTTTAGCAAGTTACTATGCTGTAATTGTGTTCTATATAAAAGTATCAATGTACACATCTTTCTGTTGCTTTTACTGAACCATGTTTAAGATTTTAAAACTGTTTAACAGGGTAGATGTAACTTTATTGATTTACTGATTGCGTATGTGGCAAAGCATAACTCCTACAGACAAAATAACCACTTTATTAAAGTATTACCAAATTAATTGTTGCATTTTCCTATTCTTGTAAGCTACTTTTTGGGTTATACAGTACTGTTCATTTTTAAGAATACAGAGAAAATGCTATTGAAAACTAAATCTATATTATAACTCTAAACAATTGTATAACATGTTTCGTAGTGCCTTTGAAACAATAAATTAATGTATTTACAAATACATTATTTATTTGTATTCACAGATTATTGTAAGCCCTGAATATGTACAATGAAATTTGATTACTTGAATTTTTCAATAAGAACGTGATTTTATGATTATTATATACATATTTAATAAATGTATGTCTTAATAAAAGAGTGTTGTCGAATAGTCTGCAGAAGAAATTGTTCGTCAAAGAGTGTCAATTAGTGGATAAAATCAAGATAATGTCTTTAGTTTAAAGATAATTCTTTCAATAAAATATTACATAATTAATAAATTTTCAAACAAACTTTCATTGTAAAGCTTTTTGACACATTTGTTTTCGCAATCTGTTTAAAAAGATATAAAATACAATATGCACTTAATTTGTTACACTCAGATTAATTCTTACACTGATCCAGAGATGTTGATGGATATTATCTGGATCAACCTTTAGATTACTTTGAAAAGTATAAGGAAAGAATATGAAACAAGTTAATAACGATACTCAGTAAAAGAAACTAGTTTTGAAAAGAATATTACTCTATTGTACATTTGTGATATAGGTATTCTTCAAATTCTCTTGTACAGGAACTGCCAAATTACGAAGGTTATTAAATACACGAGGTAATACTTGAGCTCGTATAAACTTCCGACAGACACTTCATAGATCAGCTCAGACTGGCAATTTGCCAGAAAATCCTGAGCTAAGATTTCCTTACCCTGGAAAATCTTATGAAAATATATCTTCGGAAATACATCTTTTTATGATTCTCAACATGAAGGTGTCTATTCGATTCTGGAGTTTCAGTACGCAAGTACGAGTAAATATAGTTATGTCTGTTTATATAAATTTAAACAGTTTATTTTAATTACTCCACCCTTATATATTTCGCATATCCTTATAAAACTCTCAGCTAAGAGAGTTTCTGTTCACCCATTTTATACAGTAAAATTATAATTTACTTAGCCTTTTAGCAAAATTTTAATCTTAATATTGCTTACAATTATTTGGGTTAGCTCAATAAAGTATTTGACGTATTCATGTATAGTTTAATGTGTTTTGAAAAAAAAAAGATTGATAATTATATGATTTACGTATTGATTACAAATTTTGGCAGAACTTTCACGGTGTTTTTTTCGCATGCATGGAAATATAACTAATACAAAATACAATGCCGTATTAAATTATTTTCTATTTTTACGGTTATGATTAGTAAAATAGAAATGGTTATTTTTTTACTACAGATAAAGAAGACGGGAAAGATACTCAGAGGTTTCACGTTCGGGAGCATAGAATATAAAATGTATTATACAGTGATAGGTTCAGCCTTTACCTTATTAGTCAATTATAATGTACATGACATTCAGACACACATTGAGAGTAAATGAAAATGATCTTCTTTGACATGTGATGCTATACTGAAAGCAATTCTCTGCTTTCTTGCATCATTAAAAATCAAAATATTAAACTTAACATTTTGTTTATATTTGTTATAATTTATGTTAATAAATTTGCTTTGCAGGTATTCAATGGTTAATTTTCTACCTTAGTGCTCGTATAAGGTTCAGTGGTCGAAGTCTCATTATTACTGATTGACTTTCTAACATAAACAATGCCACTGCCAGGAATATAAAACTCAACTTATTGTAAAAGAGAGAATATTCGTAATAATCAAGTAAAAACGTGTAAGCAAACCTATCGATGCGATTTCGTCAAAACTCAGGGTTAATATAGAATTATTTTCTGAATTACCAATATTAAATTTATATTTATAAATATTACTTAATTGATTTTTACGACTCATTTTTATATTAGTTCTGATTACTCTGATTATTTAATGAAAATCTATCCTCCCTGTCTATTGATCCCTGACTATTGCTGAAAGTTACTGATAAACATGGCTCAAACAGACCACCAGTTAATTGCATAAATGTTTGGTGAATTACCATTGTTAATCTCCATTGTGGTTACACACTGCATTACACGAGTTAAATCTATTACACCAGAACCACTTGGAATTTGTCCGATATTAAGATGCCAACCACGTACACTATTACTATTGCTGTGCTCGTAGTTGCAAAATCCCAGAATTATCATCTTAAATCTGATAACCCAATTCATTCTTTGCGTCAATTCTCTGATTCCATATTCCATTGAATACATATAATATTTGGTCACTAAACTAGTAGGTCAAGTATCGTTGACGTTTGAAATCCTAGATCTATCTTAAAATTGTTTAATGCTTCAATAAGATAAAGAAGAACATTTTTGTGCATGTAATGCCGAAAACTTTCGTAATTCAAAATAGTGTTTTATGTTCCTTACTGTCAGTGTATATAAGTATTATATTTACGAGTTTGGGTTCATTGTCATTATTTAGTCTTTATTTTTTTATGTACTCCGCTTATTGTATAAGAGTATAAGAAATATTAAGATTTCTCATGCATGTCGAAAATTCAAAAAGAGGGATAAAAAACATTGTGAGTGTTAAGAATATCAACAAGAAATATGATCTGCTATAGAAAACATGCACTGTAAACTGTGAACATTTTAAAATTATTAGATAAATCCACTCAAAATGATAATGCTCTTTCAAACATCAGCTAAATAAACGATTTTTGTGTAGAGGATCTAAAATACTTTAGTGAATAATGGGCCTGGGTCTTGTAAAATTTCACCGTTATTGTTTTAATATAATTACATATAACAGTTAAAATATTACCTAACACGAAAAATAATTATCTGTATCAACGTTTAATTATATCTTCATTTAATCATAAATTACATGTGTTTATGAATTTTTAAACCTATAATTACAAGTAACTTTTCAGTGATGTAGGCCTGACAATTTTTTTATTCAGAAGGGCACCTACAGAAATATAAAGATATTATTGGATCGTTTGATAGAAAATAATATAAAAAAGTAGTAACACAACTCTATTTTAAAAACACTGAATAACACATTGACATCACCTGTCACTGTATACAAATATTAGAGATTCTCACTTGTTAAAAATTATCTGGTATAAATCTGACTGTGTTACCAGGCTACGTCATTGTGCATGAAGAAATCAATGAAACAGATATTGGAGATACTCTCACGTCATACATCGTTCGGTAAACATCTGACGGTGATGACAGACTACGTCATTGTGAATGAAGAAATCAATCAAACAGATATTGGAGATTCTCTCACGTTACACATCATTCGAAATAAATCTGACTGTGTAGCCAGGCTATGTCATTGTGCATGAAGAAATCAATCAAACAGATATTTGAGATACTCTCACGTTACACATCATACGGTATAAATCTGACTGTGTTACCAGGCTACGTCATTGTGCATAAAGAAATCAATGAGTCAGATATTGGAGATACTCTCACGTCACACATCGTTCGGTAAATATCTGACGGTGATGACAGACTACGCCATTGTGCATGAAGAAATCAATGAGTCAGATATTGGAGATACTCTCACGTTACTCATAATTCGGTATACATCTGACTGTGTAGCCAGGTTACGTCATTGTGCATGAAGAAATCAATGAGTCAGATACTGGAGATACTCTCAAGTTACTCATAATTCGGTATAAATATGACTGTGTTGCCAGGTTACGTCATTGTGCATAAAGAAATCAATGAGTCAGATATTGGAGTTACTCTCACGTTACACATAATTCGATATACATCTGACTGTGTAGCCAGGTTACGTCATTGTGCATGAAGCCGTGTCCTCCAGTCTGTCAACACCCCATCATCAGCCGCATCTGTCTTCATGGCCCGTATCTCGAGTAATACTTTTTGAAGTTCAAATGTTATGGATACTCTTACTCGTAACATGAAATGTAAAGATCATCAGTAAATTACATTTTCACACATGTTATATTATTATTATTATTATTATTATTTTGCCTCCGTATTAAATGACTATCTATATTTTGCAGTAACATTCCCTAATCTGTAAACAAATTTAAGTAGTAATAAAATAGAAATGATAGATACTTTTAAAAGTAGTTTAATAGTAGTTTAATACTTTTAAACCTGAATATAAGTCAATATCTGACATTATTTAGCTTACCTGCAATTGGCTTTTTAAGATATCCATTTTTAGGATGGGAATAGTTTTTTGGACAGTAAATAAACACATTATAATCAGAGTATTAGAAGATATTGTACTTGACAGTATAATAATTATAGCTTCTGTGGAATCTTTAATATAAAAACGTATTTAATAAAATCTGTGAAATTTCAATGCAACGATTGTTGAGAATTCGATATAAGCATTGTGCAATGTGCATACACTTTAAATATGATTCACAATCAGTGACGTTTGACATGACCATTATATCGGTATCTTAACATATAAAAATTAATCTTTAATATCAGTTAACATTAATAACATACCTGTTAATTTAATACGGTAGTGATAAGACAAAATAGCACAACATTTATTTTTTTTTCAAGTACTTTTATACTATATTTCAATATTAATTTTGACAAGATTTTTAATGATAAACATCATTATGTGAGTGAATACTCCTTTAAATATATAATTAAGAGAAACTAAAACATAAATTGATATCACTAACGGGTTATAAAGAGCACGTCTTAAAATATAACTAGAATAGTATGCATCAAGAATATTGTATACCCCGGAGTGTTTAATTTAAGACTTCTTCGATCTCCAATAGCTCCAGGATTAGTAATCCAAACAAAGACAACCTCTCTTTTGAAGAGCCATAGCAACGCTGTGACTTGGCTTTCAAAGTTAAAAGAAGTTGATGAAAATAATTTAAAAGTAACAATTATAAATAATAGTAGCTGTATTCTTGTCTTCTATTGAGAAAATGATCAAAGTAAAAACTTACTAAGATAACAAGAAATCTTTCTTGAACTTACTGAACAATCTTTTTGCATGAAATTACATTCTTTCATTTTCAGGTGTGCTGAGTATTTGTTCTTATTTTTTCCCTTAAGGAATATTATGCAGATGAGTTTTATATTAAATGCATTCCATTGTATTGAAGCAATGTTAATGCTGTAACTAAATTGATATACGAATAATTACAGTTTTAATTGTCAGGTACTTGTCAGAGAATTCAAAACAAAATCCTATTAAAGATACATAAAAAACTTTTAAATAACCTTGCCAGGGAGATTTTTTATAACTAAATTGTTGTAGTATCACTAGATAAAGGAATACAACATTTTCCAATATATAATTTTATATATATATATATATATATATATATATATATATATATATATATATATATATATATATTGGAGAATGTTGTATTCTTTTATCTAGTGATACTACAATAAACCGTTTTTCCAATGCTCCAAGATTCTACATAAAATATTTGATTAATTATCTTAAAGGGACAAAGAACTATGTTTTCCCTTCTTAATATGTTTTGGGTTAATACTGTTAAAAAAGGGTTTAAATCAATTGTTCATTAATATTAGTTTATAGTATACTTTATTTAAATTCGAACATGGTATGAATTTAATTTTATTTATAATCCTACTTTGCGGATGTCATAAATTAAATTTCTGTTTCAAAAAATATAAATTATTTTAAAAAGTTACTAACAGATTATTAATGTTTTATTAGGAGTTTTATTTTGTATAAACTTGAAATTAACTAAAATTTGAAGAGAAAAAAATAATCTCAGTTCTTACCTCAGTAAAATACAAGCACCTAAGTACACACAAGGTATAACAATAAAATATTATAAAATTCTTACTACTCATATACACCACGATTATTATTTGTACATTTTAAAACGTTTTCAACTAGAGTCGTCACAAAACCAATATAACGTCATTTCAGGGAAAATAAAACAGTATGGTGGGCATGTTTGACAACTTTGGCCTGGAAAATGTTTGCACAAGAAGTTTGACAGAAGATTTACGAGACCATATCTGACGAGGGAGGGACGGAGCAGATTAAACTCAAACTCCTTAACGAGGAATATGAGCCACAATACCTCCGCAAACTCCAAGTTTCCTGAATTTATCTCCTGCCATTCGTCAGCGTCCTCTCACCGTAAGGCCAGCTCGGTGTTAACACCACGTAACACTTCATGAATATTTACAAGAGTCAAAATTTGTAAAATGTGTCTTGATTTCTCTGGTTTCGATATCGCATTGATTATAAGTTAAAAAACTATAACGCAATTTAACATTGTTGGTTTTGATCTTAGCAATATTTTAATTTAAATAAACATCAATGTTATATGAATATATTAAATGCTATTAGTATTAATTAAAGGCATGGATATGTAATGTGTACCAAATGGATAGCGTGGGAGGGTTTGGTATTTGAATCCCAGCTTGTATAATCTTCACGGACATAGACAAGCCGCACTCGTGCTTCCCAATTTTCTGCTTCGTAACTTCGTATAGTCTGTTGTCTCCACGAAGCCTGTTAATGCGCTGATCCTCTAATTCAGTGTTCCCAGTTACCTAACTTCAAGAATGACTCGTATTTCCCCTCTCAAGTACCATTATTAAAAGTATTCACGAAAAAAAAAACATAACACGATCATAGTATCATTTCAATAATACATTTCAGTTATACTTTTACTCTGTCTGAAGAACCGTGACTCTGAAGGATTATACTCCTTTGTCAATCTTCCTGAGTGATAATGGAGGTCTTCGTATACACAAACTAGTATTATTTATTAATTAATATTAAAAACAATTTTGGAAAATATGTTATCTACAGTAATATTTTTATAATGATTTGAAAAAGAGGAATACAGGTGGGTATAGTTAGATAATCATGGAATGATGATTTTAGTATGGCCTTATAAGTCTGCATGTCAAATTTAAATACACTTTATTTTCAAAAGTTTTTGTATGAAAATGTAAATATAATAAAATATTAAAGAAACTGAAGTAAAATAACATAACACGGCAGTTTATAAATAAATTATAATTTAATATTTAATTATTATCAAACCGTATATTGAATTTTATTTCCTATTTTTAATTAATTGTAAAATATATATAAAATCAAACACAGTGGGAATATAAAATATGACAATTGTCAAACCGAGGGTAAACTATCACAGAAGCAAACTCCCCTTTACTATTATTTTGAGTTAATGTTTTATGAAGATTTCAAGGTACTTAACAACTTAAATTCAATACAAAATGTTCATGGCATCACTGACCAACGCTCACCGCACCGCAGGTGATGGTTGACCTGGGCTGTGTCGGCGAGGGACCGGACAGAGTATAATAACTATTGTGAACGTTAAGCTGTATACGTTCCAAATTTCAAGGGTGGTTGCCTTTATATCGCTATTTACAAGGTCAAATAAAATAACAACAAGACGTATACAAAGAAATGGACGCAACATTTTGTGTGTAGTTTGAGGTACTGTAGATTTGTCATACCGTAGGATATGATATATTTTATTTGACACTAATGTGAGGAAAATGCAGTAGCCTATATTGCTGTAATAGATTTCAATAGGAATAAAACGTTTTAGACCTTCCACAATACATTTTTTCACCTATTTAAATATAATTGAAAACGATACGATTAACAACGATACAACAATTCGGAAACTAAAACATTACAACATGAAATACAACTGGGGAGGTACATTTAAATCATATACAGAAAATAAAAATATCTCAGACCCAATTAATTCAAGTGTTGCTGTTTAAACAGAAACGCGAAACTTCATTCCCTTTGTACCAATCATTAAATATTCTTCCAATTTAACATTTGTATATTTTAAAGTTTTTCGAATGTTTTATATTGACAGTGGCCAGAATAGGAATGAGCACATAGTAATTTGAGGATACTTACAACATAGCTTAGTAATAGTGAACTTTAGTAGGCCAAAGGTTAATAAAACATCTTTTCAAAATTATTTTGTATGCAAAGCACCTGTTTGCTAACATATTGCTACTTTGTTTTAATTTAACTGAATTAAAACAAACCCAAATTGTTTTTTTGTGTATTGTGTATTTTTTTCAGCCAACCTCACATGCACGGATGTTCACAAGCTGCAGAGAATGTCTGTCTGTAGTAAAAAAAACAACAACAAAAAATTAAATGAATAC
Organism: Homalodisca vitripennis; assembly: GCF_021130785.1. Taxonomy (NCBI): domain Eukaryota; kingdom Metazoa; phylum Arthropoda; class Insecta; order Hemiptera; family Cicadellidae; genus Homalodisca; species Homalodisca vitripennis. The sequence continues at coordinate 78,635,739 of NC_060207.1, forward strand.
TGTAGAGCTGGAAGAAATTTATAGTTGCAACCACAATTTCTTTATTGAACGTTATAAGTTATAATATCTATGATTTAATTGAATTTTCATTATTACACCCTAATTTAGAATTGGTTACAAGATAATTATTAGCAAGTGATCAATGCATATTTATTCTCATTTAACAGAATGTTATTATTAATTAATAACAATAACAAAATTGTAGTCTCGTATAAACGAAATATACTATGTCTAATAATGTAAAACTAGCAATCTAAACGATATACGTAAGATCGTTAATCGTTGCCTGAGAGTTAACGAATCCTATCACTCGACGCACTGAATATATAATATATATATATATATATATTATATATTTTTTCTGACTGTTTACCCACGAGACCGAACTAGTGCATAGACTTGAGATTTGGCGTGAAAGTTCATTCCTATATAAGAAATATCTACTTCAATAATGATGCATGAAATTCCATGGGATTTGGCTGAGCGTAGCCTACTTCTTTATATTGGGCTTACTGGTAACCATGATAGCATTGAGAAAATCGCAGAATATAGTTAATATGCAAACAAAGTAAGTATAAAATTATGAAATTTTACACGATACGTAGAACAATATGTAGCCTAATGAGCCACGGATTTGAAATTTTGCATGTTACCTCAGCGTAGCCTGTTTTATACAACTTTCAGTCTGATGAATAAATGTGGTGTGAATTATAGTCAAATTTGTATGAATACGTTTATTTTATTATTTATCGTGATTCCTCTAGATGTTTTTCTTTAAACTCACACTAAAAAGACACATAACATAAGATTGTTTATTATTTAGTTTTTTAAAATAAATTTTCCCTCATTAATAAACGGGTTCTCATACATTTTGTACTATCGGATTTTCGTAAAAAACAACTAAATAACTATAACTGTTTATCTATGTATACTTTAAAAGATATTTAGGTTTAAAATATAACAATACCTAATTTTGAATATAAACCTTGTAAATAATTAATATTATGTCTTTAGTTTATATAAAATATACCTAATTTCAATTTATTACAACAAACCGTTGTTAGATTAAACGTGTTTTAATATAATATTTTGATTTGTTTTTGGTCCGTGAATAATAGCTGAATAAGGTAGAGACTTCTCGGACACCTTACGTCATGCAGGTTAGCTTAATAAATACTACTGTTTTAAGTAAAAAAAATTAAAAAAAACTTAATAATATTTTATTAAAAATGCACAATTTAATGTTGATTATATTCTTAACAAAGTAGGAAATATTTGACAACTGTAATAAATAAATTTAGTATGTATGATTTTTTTGTATAAATTAATGTATACTCCTAGAAAAATTTTACATATTTTTACATTTCTTATATAGTTACATTTGTTCTTATATAGTTAAAATAGCTTTGGAATAATTACAATAGTTTTAGATGAATAACAACTAAAATGAACTATGCTTGATTTAATATGATAGTAGATATGTGAAACCAAACAGTTGTCTCAAAATAAATTAAAAAAAAAATATCTGCTATTAGAGCAATAATTCTAATAAACCACTATTTATTAACATTAGTTTCCCGTTTTTATCGCTCTGAAAAATATTGTCTAAATGAAATTCACTAAAATGGCATTTCTGTGAACACGTGCTAAACTAAACCGTATAATAAGCAGATTTTCGTATGAAATATTAAATTATTTGAACTAAATGTCCGAAAATAAATGAAATATTATGAATTATATTAAAAAAATTTAAATCATATTATTAAATTGGTAATATAATTTGTGCAATTTAAGGTCCAACTCAGTTTAGAGTGTTTTAACATATACAAATACACATATTTCAATAAACATATTTTCAAGAACCTAGCGGTAGCAATATTTCTCTAGAATGCAGCAAAATCCTACTTTGCGTACTAAGAGTTTTATCATCTACCCAGACTGGCTGACAGGACTATGTAGTCTGTAAACGTCGCCATCTTCCATTGCAGTGAATGTAATAGTAAATGTGATTGACAAAGCCGTTTTAAACTCATCCATTCTGACGAATGAATTGGATGTTGCCTAGCTTTGATGTCAACTTTCTTTGTTGGATAAAAATTGTATCCAATTAATATTCAGCGCAATTCCTCTCGGAATTTTCTTTTAATCCCACACTGAAAACACGCACTCAGAAATTCACACAAAACAGCGTATTTTGTTGTACTAAAATTATATGTATTATTACCTAATCCTGGCCTAATCAGTAAGGATTATCCAATTAAGAATATTTAATACAGAACCATACAAAAAGATTTGTATTATGAAACAATGAGAGTATTAAGAGTATTGTATTGTATTTGCATTTATTAAGGACCTAAAGGAGTCGTATTAGAATCAAGTAACCACCCGTCGGTCCATCCGACACTCTTAATAGGGTCATAGAGACCGAAAAATTGGTAAATCCGTTCTACTTAGTCGCAGGGTGAAGGTTATTGATTTTAAGTTCAAATGATCGAATAGCTGTCTATTCGTTTTTCTGACCACCTTTCTTTCTGTGTACTAACTATGGATATAAGGGCCCAAAAGACTTTTAACTGTCTGCATAAGTTTCTCTTCGTTCAAGGATGAATACTATTGATTTTTGGATTTTGATATTTCAAAGGTCAGCTCCCTGTCAATGAAATAATTCCAGATAGAAAAGTTATAGTCAGTTGGAAATTTTAAATATAGGTTCTTCTTTGCCTAGAGAAGAACTGTACAGATTTTAAAGTTGAAATCTCTAGCCTACAGTGTGATAACAATCCATTCTGTTGGGTCCTTCGATTTCGGTCTTATTGGTCTATTATAATGATTAAATGTACAACTTAAATAGTAATATGTGAAGTAATTGACTGGATTATATGTGATCTTTCAAACTGTTACAGGAAGAAAAAGCTAATCTTTCATGCACTCGTATGGTTTTTTACAATGAAGCTTTACAGAGTTCATATAAATATTTTTTGTTAAATGAAATAAATGTACTAGTAAAATAACATGATGCAAAGTTTATACATAAATTAACTGCCATTAATGCTTTACTAAATCATTCAAAGATGTGTATGTTACCATCACTGTTTTGAACCAATTATAAAGGTTAATCCCGAGATTTATTAAAATGAAGCAGATGTCACACTGTAATAGGTATCTGGCAGCGCTACAACATTTAATCAACTTCCAGATTTATTGCCACAAGCAAGGCAGGTTCACATTCCCTGCAGCTCACATGTAGCAACAATTAGATATTTCAAAGTGATGGATAGCGTAAACTTGGTATATTGTTTTAGCGATGGCACAATACACAGTTTTTGCAGTAGATGGCAATAACGTTGTTGGAACAACTATTCAGTTGTTACTTATATACATATAATTATTTCATATAATATATCATATGCTGTACTAATTATAGTAACTCTTTGTTCTAAAGGGTGCAATAAAACATACGACATGTTCTTTGTGGAACGACAAAGGTAAAGCAGGCAAAACCAGAAGGTCGTGAGGGAAAATATGAGGCTTTTACATTACTCGTTACATATTCAACAACTGTTTGTAACTTTTAATTAACAGTGCTTATATTCAGAATATGTCAAATTCATTTTGATTCAGACAACTTCATTGGAGATCGGGCAATGTATATTTTATAAACTCTTTGTTTGAACGAAAAAAATCCTTAGTGTTGCTAATGTGACTGATAACCTAATAGAGGCGTTATATAAAAGGATAGAGGAATTTATATTGATAATGTATGTATTACCCAGCATTCAAAACGTGATGGAAGTTTACAGATTAATTTCCTTAAAAACAGTGCTACAAATATAAACATCTAGATAAAATGTCAAACTGAACATTACGATAGTGTTTATACATTATGTATATTAATATTCCGTTAAATGTTATAAAATGTTAATAGATACAGAAGTTAAGCAATAAAATATTGAAATAAGCAAATAGATTTTACATTCATGTACATTAATTGACTCGATACAAACAAGCTCCAAAGAACAACCAATCCAGTATTCCAAGATAATTGGTACTGTAAAGTTATGGTAGCACGGCAAAATATATAGTTTACTTAAAGAGTGGTTGTTACTTAAAGAAGAAAATAAAGTAAAAGGACTTGTAACTCACAATACATCATTAGAGTAAATAATTTGCAATATATTAATACAGTTGGGGCTGATTTAAGTTTATGAAGATTCGGAACGTGAAAATAGTCTGGTGAGGCTCGTGTGGTTGCGGCTCGTCCATTGAACCTTGGCTGACTTAAGAGTGTTGGCAGTATCAGTCAATAGTTATAGACTAATATTTACACGTTTTGGACCCTTCAATATACTTAAGACTACTTAGGGTCTCCGGTCGCTGGATTTCATACGATTTCTGATCCATTCTCAGACTTAACATGGTGAAAGTGTATTTCTACACTTAATTTTGCACAAAAGAAAACTTTCACTCTAGCGTTATATACAAAAAGTAACAAAATATTATTTTAATATTGATTTTAGAATTTGAAAAATGTTAAAGTATTTGCCCTATTACACAAACTGATGTTTAAGAACTTTTTTATGTACATTTGTGGTGATGTAATTAGAAGTATTGCCTAGACAAATAATTACACTATTTACCTAGAAAATTTACCTAGAAATAAGGTTCTCAAAATATATATTTTATTATATGTTTTTCTCCATGAGACCTTTAGATGCCTGCCTTGAAGTAAATGATTGAACTGAGTTGTCAATGTCCTCAGCATTGTTTGGTTTCTTATATATCATTATAACTTTTAATTTTAAAATTTAAAATCCAAGTAACTAAAGCTCTTCAAGATTTAATTGAATACGGTAAATTGATGTAGGATTTTGGCATGTATTCCTGATCCGTTAAATATGTCGTTGTCTGTGCTATTGATCTCGTAAACACGGGAATGGAGGAATAAAAAGGATTTATATATTACAAGGGAGAAAGAAAGAGAACATCTGAAGAAGATATGCTGATCCCAATATTAAAACTCGAAGGAATGTTTTAGCCTCTAGGGGTATCATTAGGGGAATCTGACTGGATCCCTTTGCAATCAGCAAAATAAGGCTCATAACATGTAAGTTATATAAATTATATTCCATGGTATGTTTTCAGCGAAAAACGACATATATTTTACACTCAATCAAACTGATGCTATTTCTCCGTCGTTCTTAAGTGGTCCACACTCCTCAGTAATTCCCAGCTCTTACAATGACATACCATTTCACTCCTCTTTTGCCATTTATAAATGTCTTATTTGTTCATCCCTATTACCATAAGCAGGTAATTGAGTACATATTATTTAAACGAAAAATGTACCGAAATAAATTCCTGGATTCAATTACAGGAGGTACAGGAATATAATTTTCCTCCATCAAAAGATCCGAAGGTCGTGGTATCCAACCACGGCATCATTCAGGTTATCAGATGTTTTAAAGAGAAACCTACTACGTAATTTAAATCGAGTCCAAATCCTATACGGTCTTTTGTTTAAGGCCTGAAGACCTTAAATTACCAGGGAATCATTAAGTAGCGTATTACTTAATATTCCTGAACTGCATACCTGCTTTACCAATTATCACTTTATGACCTTAACGAGGAACGTTTCTTCTTCTGTGAGGTTTCCTTTCCTTTAGTTCTGAAACTCAGTTGTTTGGGTGGATCCTACATCTCTTTCAATTTCTTTCCACAAGTCTTTCCATTTAAGAATAACAATGTTTCTCTTGTCTGGTTTTTTAAATAAAATCTATGACGCGTAATATTCCAATATTAAATTATTATATCACTCATAAACTATTATATGTAGCTCAATTTTAAAAACAGCTATTTTATGGACCATAAATCTTTGTAATTCCTGACAATGAAAAGAAGATGTTCCGTAACACCATTTAAAATTTGTTCAGTTGACACTTATTCAGAAGGTAAATTATTTGATAAAGTCTAGGTGAGTAAAAAGTCGGTAACTGCGATGTCTAATCAGAAGAGGATCAGCAGGAGGATATGTAGTTGCTTGGTAGGAGCTTCCTTTTACTGGCTGATCAGCTTACCAGCCGCCATAGAGGTTTATTGATGATCGTATATTATAACCGTATGAGTTATTTACATATACTTACGAAGTATTTTACAAGTATTAACTTTATTTCCATTCTGAAACATTTACGACTTGTAATAAATAATATTTATTCGTTATTTGTAAACGCAGTATTTTAGTTCACGCAATAATTGTGATCGAACAGTTGTTCATTGAAAACATATTTTATAATTCCAGATGTATTATTCTATCTATATCTGAAATTGTCGTAAAATTAGGTTAGTTTAGGTTCATCCACATCTTTAAACACCAGAGAAGGCTGAAAGGACCGACATCGTTTGTCAGTGTCACAGTATCGGTCGATCAACAATATGTCCTCCCATATATATTTTACGCTCACTACGCATTATATTTAATCACATTAATCATGTGTTAATTTAATATGCAGATTACAAAATGGTTCACTGTATTTGAGAAGCAAATAGGTTTTTTAGAATAAAATTTACTGAATGAAGTAGTCGTTGTCAACTATGTACTAGTGTATTTCTTTTCGTGCAATAAAAATAAACCATGAGTACAAGATTCGTTGTCTTTTACAATTTAATATATATTACATCATTGTTTAAAACGGCCAAATAGTTTAAGAGCCCAATTAATGATGAGGACTTTCAACAAAATGTGTTCAACAACTATCCAAATAAGGAATATTCTTGTTAAATGGCATCCTAAACATCTCTGAGACAAGTCAAAGGCACTGAATTCTAATATTCCGAGACATTTTATATGTAAGTTTATTGAGCTGTCTTCTGGGATCCTGGATACTGGATCCAGGACTGTGAATCAGTTTTTATATTAACATACCTGTAAAAACTCTAATTCCTTTCCAATATTCCTCAATTTTCTACATAGATTATTGTATGTAATGAAGGTCTTCAGAATATTATAGGTTTGTTCCACATAAAATTCCAAGACGCCACCTGATACCTAGACAATTCCTTTGTTGAAGTCTGATCTGCAGGAGTGCCGGTGTCAGTCGCCAAGGAATGTACAATATTGGGCATTCCTTCCGAACAAAACTTGTGTTAACCGAAGACGCTGAGACTTTGTTGGACTTCTGTTCCAGCTACCAAAGGCAAACTATAGTTTAGTTGTCTGACATGTACAGGTATACACTTTATTTTTATTAGGGTAGTACACACGTATTAACTTGTGTTGGAAACATGGAAACATAACAGGTATTCTTTTCCATTTTCTAGTCTTAAATATTTAAATTCAAGGAAAAGTTGCTTCTAATTGTACAAACCGTGTTGTAGCTATACAAAATTTATAGTGTAGTAAAAGGATTCCCGAACGGTTGAATACGTTTTAACCATCTTAGATAAAGCAATACAAATTTCAAATTAATTTCAATTCCTTATGTAACCAGTGTACAGAATATTACTATGAATGGTTTATTTAGCTTTAGAAGTTCAGGAAGAATTTGTTGAAATAGTAAAAAAAAGTTTCGCTGCCGTCCTCATACGATTGTTTCTCAGTTGCATTGGCAATGGAAACAGGAAAAATCAGTATACGACACCACTCTCGTGACGTGCCGCACCGCACAACACACACTTACTGATATTTTTTAAGTGACAGTGTATATGACCTAGGTACTGAATCCATCGACCGAGAGTTCTGCAATGCAACTGAAGTGAAACACATTTTTATGTTTTATATTCAACGAAAGCATAATTTCTCTTGACAGTATAAATTAAAAATTGTGCTAAAACCAGGAATAAGGCACTTGGTCCTTATTTTCAGTGACATGCTGTGTTTTGATAGTTTTTATTTGAAAGCATTTTTTAATAACCCAGAGAAAGAACGCCACAGAAAATTTAAGTCGGGTAATCTAGAAGGGCATTCTTCTTCTATGATGGTTTAGATTATTTAAACGAAAGTTGTCTGAGGAAATTACATATTAAGAAATTCTTTTCAGATGACAGTTTTATAAAAATAAACATTTCTAAATTTATATTTAATGAACAATGTTTTCTTTAAACTATAAGTAATAAAAAATTTATGATATGCTACTGAAGTTATGTTAATCTCATGTACATACCGTAAATGATTTTATATTTATACCTTATGCCGATTTTCTCGTCCACGGATACGAAGTTGATACCTTTTCTTACATTAAAGGCTTTCTGCGTAGAGTGATAAAACTATTTCATACCTTTTCTTTCTTTAGGAAAGTGATCTTTAGAAGTCTTTTTATATATATGTAAAATTTAGTACTACATTTTTGGTTTAGTTTTATTTTGTTATATACACCTATTTTACATCTTTATATATATATTTCTTGTGTGCGTGTGTTTGGGGCTGAACTCCTCCTAAACGGGTGGACCGATTTTAATGAAACTTTTTGTGTGTCTTCAGGTGGATCCGAGAATGGTTTAGATTCACTATTCGGTCCAATTTAAATAGTTTATTTCATTAATTTTTTAATAATAAATTGTTGTTGATGTTGGAGTGTTTTACATTGGATCCGCCAGACTGCGCTACGACACGTAATACAAAGTGAACTGTTACTTAACAGCTGTTAATACTTTCTGCTGAAGTTCATCAAAGAGGCAGAAACATTTGTTTACATTTAAAATTTAGACAATTGTTATTGTAAAGTGCTTGATCAGTAGTGTAATGCAGATTGCAAAGATGAAGTTTCACCAATCAATTGTTCTATGTAAACATTATAATATTACAACACAGCCATAATGTTTTTCTATGGTTGTCTCGACATGTGCTGCTATCAAATTTGTGTGTTGTTTTGTAACATCATATAGGCCTAATTATTGTGTTAAGTGCTAATTGTAATAATACATTAATAGAGATTGAGGATGTTTGAAGTGCATAAAAAAACTATAGTTATTTCTTGAAGTTATTATACTCATGTCATAGGCTAATCAAAAATATCAATAATTCGATTGTGATGGTGGCCGCTTATTATACTTCAGCCCTATAGATAATTTAGATAAATTAAATTCTGTTGGCCAGTTCCGATATTATAGGCTACTGTAATTTTAAATAAATATAATGTAATTCGGTTAATGTAGTTTAGATAGGCTAATCAGAAATATCAATAGAGGTTATCCTCGGTACTTTAGATAGGCTAATCAGAAATGTATCAATAGAGGTTATCCAGATATAAAATTGGAAGTTTTAGTAAAATATACTTTTAACTGAAATTCGTAGTAAATGTTAAGTATGCAGCGATTGATCAGTTAAGTTTTTATTTATAAATAAATTGTTGTTGATCTTGAAATATTTTACATTGGATCCAGCAGAATGCACTACGATCGCAGTTTCAAATGTTTTTCTATTTTAATTCTAGGTTTTCCCGACAGTTTGTGCTGCTATCAAATTTGTGTGTTGTTTTGTAACCGTGTAATTATTGTGTGAGTGCTAATTATAATATTACATTAATAGATCCAAATTAGATTATAGTTATTTAAAGGCTGAAGTATAATAAGCGGCCACCATCACAATCGAATTATTAATATTTCTGATTAGCCTATCTAAACTACAGAATTTCATTACAGTTATTTAAAATTACAGTATAGTATCGGAATAGGCCAACAGAATTTAATTTAAAACCAATTCCTACACTATTAACAATAGTTATTCACACATGTGATTTGTGTGCTACTTAATTTGAACTTATGTGACCAATTTTGATTGCAGATTAAATGTAAATTACAACAAATTATTTTAAATCCAATTAGTTTAAATCTTGATTATCTAAACTGTTAGCAATAGTTATTCACATATAGAAACACAACCTTTTGATTTTGTATGCTACTTAGGCTATTTGAGGTTATGCGACCAATATACTTACTTCAAAAAATTTGCAAAATGAGTTCAGTAAGTAACTATAGCTTTTTATGTAGGTACTTCAAACATCTTCAATCTCTATTAATGTAATATTACAATTAGCACTCACACAATAATTACACGATGTTACAAAACAACACACAAATTTGATAGCAGCACAAACTGTCGGTAAACCCTGGAATTAAAATAGAAAAACATTTGAAACTGTGATCGTAGCGCATTCTGCTGGATCCAATGTAAAACATTCCAAGATGGTCCACCCGTTTAGGAGGAGTTCAGCTCCATACATACGTTCACAAGAAATATAAATACAAAGATAATGAAATTCGGTTGTTTAAATAGGCTAATTAGAAACATCAATAATTTGATTGTGATGGTGGCCGCTTATTATACTTCAGCCTTTAAATAACTATAATCTAATTCGAATCGTCATTTTAGTACTTTAGTTGGCTATTCAGAAATATCAATAATTCGATTGTGATGTTGGCCACTTATTATACTTCAACCCTATAGGGAATACTTATTTTTTATTGTAGATAAATTAAATTCTGTTGGCCAGTTCCGATACTATACTGTAATTTTAAATAACTATAACGAAATTCGGTAGTTTAGATAGACTAATCAGAAATATCAATTATTCATTTGTGATAGTGGCCGCTTATTATACTTCAGCCTTTACATAAGTATAATCTAATTTGGATAGTAGTTTAGATAGGCTATTCAGAAATATCAATAATTTGATTGTGATGGAGGCCACTTATACTTCAGCCCTATCGGAAAACCATCTAATTTGTTTGTGTATACTCCTGAAGGATTAACAAAAAATATTGTACATTCAATGGCATTACGATAAATTAAGTTGTAAATTGAAAAATATACCTGTTATAAAATAGTTTGTTTCAACTTTTTTATCCTCAGATTAAGTAAGTTTAAGTTTTTATTTAAAACATCCTCTACATTTCACATCACTCATGTTATACTCACACACTATCGGTTGGTCGAAGTGTGATTAAACGTACATGCAATAGAGTTAGATAGTGTAATAACTTTTTAATAGGCATTTTTATCAAAACAGCCCAGATTGTTACAGATTAATCAAAGTTTAAAATTTTCGAATTAAAGACGTGTGTACAGGACAACGTCTGTCGGGTCTGCTAGTTATATATATATATATATATATATATATATATATATATATATATATATATGAATACATATATTCAATGAAAACAGAAATTAAACATAAAAGTTATCTACATTTCGTCTAAAATATGACATTTTCAAGAGATATAAGAATAGATGTAAACATACTAACAAAAAATAACAAACAAAAGAAACTGTATATGTTAATAAAACTAATTTTTAATTAGGTATATAGAGTAAATGCTTTCAAACAATACAAGGAATATTAATTTATCAAATCAATTTGTAGTTAATTGTGCAATTTAATATAAGAAAACAAATTAAAATTGTAAAGGTTAATTTTACGTCTAAAACTATCCATACCTTAAATTTAAACCATCTAGACGTTTAGTTTGTAGATCCCTATAAAAATAGTATTTTTCAAAACTACTCTGTGAAATTTAAAGCTTCCTAACAATTTTAGAAACAACATGGTGACATATTGAAAACTTTACTATTTTGCTTACTATAAAAATTCATTTATTGAATTACCTGATTTGATTAATGCGTTTCAGTTCTTAAAACAGCTGTTTAATAACGCTCGTTGTTGAAAACATCTCAGTGTTGTTTGTTAGTTGCCAGGGGAAGCCACGCTAGTTGTTTTCCTGGCAATTTAGCCATCTTGTTTTTCTTTGTGCTACAAAGTGACCGTTATTTTCAAATGTGTTGTGTATTTGTTTTAAGTGTTTTGTAAACTGTGATTGTGCTATGTGAGTATATGTGACTGTTTAGACTATATTATTTGTGACTTTATATTTTTAGACATTAGACTTTATTATTAGCCTATTATTAAGAACTTTGGCCATTGTTAACGGCGAAATTTTGGCGGGAATCGCCCTGCCACCCTTCCCCCTCGCCATCACCGCTCCGGCCGCCTAAGCGCATGAGGCCAACAATTTGTAATTCCCCCGCGGCTTCTAGGCCTGAGAGCAGCATGTCAAATGCCTTTTCAGTTTCAGACATGGGAATTCCCCCTGTACAAATGCCCCACATTCCCCCTATTTATATTGATTTCACCCCAAGCTGGTATACACACGCGGCCGCCATTCACCAACTTGTTAAAGGCGACTTAAACGCCCGCAGCTCAAAAGGCGAAATAGAAACAACAACTATTGACAACTTCCGTGCCATCCAAAAATACCTCTTAGACAATAAAGTGAATTTTTTCACGAGGTCACTACCAGGCACTCGCCCTGTTACAATAGCAGGGAGAAAAATTTTGTTTGATGTTTTCAAACTTAAAACAAGCAGAGGCGAAACTAGGCTGTGGGTTGTCACACTCCAGCCAGACAGTGACCGTAACATTGAATCGTCAAACAACCCAGCAGACATATATAAACTTGCATCACTCCTGTACGTGAAGGTCGAAATAAAGCCGTACAGAAAACCACCCGGGCCGATACAGTGTCACCGCTGTCAGCATTTCGGCCACGGCAGTGACAACTGCGGTAGAGAACAACGCTGCATGCGATGCGGCGGGCCACATAATGCGGCAATGTGCCAAAAACCGGCCGGCGAAAAGGGGACCTGTTGTAATTGTGGCAAGTCCAACAACGCAAATTATAAGGGTTGTGAGGCATTCAAACGCCTCAAAGCCCAAAATAGCCCAAGAAACGAGCAAAATACACAGCGTCCCGCCCTTTCTAAAGGCCACCCGAGCGCGCGCCTCTCATTGGCGCAGCGCGGCAGCCAACCAGCGCCGCGCTCCCCCACCCCCGCACGAGCCGAGGGAGGTGACTGCCGCCGAGCCGCCCAGTCATTCCAACGCCAGCCGCCCCAGGAGCCGGAGCCCACCTGCCTACCTGCCTGCCTGCCTACCTGCCCAGCTGCCTGCCCACCCGCCGAGGAAGAGTTCTCCGAGTCGGCGCCCAGGCGAAGACACCGGCCACCTCGCAACCCAGCCAACCGGGCCACGACCGCCCGGTCCTGGGCAGACGTCACTAGGGACGGAGCCGATCTGACGACTGCCGATGACTTCGACCAGCCCGGACCGGTGAACACTCCACGGCCGACACTACCAGCTCGTGAGCCTGACATCAGGAAGCGGCCCCCGCCTGTCTACAATTTTGAGCACAGGGAAAAAGGCCAATTTCAAGGCCACCCTGGAATCTCCACTCGGCCCCGCTCGGAATCCCTCCGAATCAAGTGAGCCCCGCTGTCCCAGATCCCCAACGCCCAGACGTAAACACCTTGCTAGTCAAGGTTATCGAGCCCCCATGGCCCAAAGGGATTCCCCAGAGACCGGCTGTGAGGAAGAGGAATTCCAGCAGGTGAAGCGGCGTCGCCATCGCCCCCCACGAAACCCGCTGAACCGCGGAGTTCGGCCTGCAAGGATCCAGGACCAGCAACGTCAACATGCTACCGCCCGCCAGCAACCAGAGAAGCCCAGGAAAGAGTCTCCACCCACCGCCACTAGATCCCCAGCTCCACGCCCCACGCCTCGACTACGTCTGGAAATACCAAAGACGGCCCCCAGCGTGGAAACGGCAACCCCCCTGCCCCCCACCGACATCCCAACGACCAAACAGCCTGCTGCCCCCCTGCCTCAAGACCTCAAGGCAGGAATATCGGAGATGATATCCCAGCTGACCAGCATGGTGGCGATGATGTCGCGACTCATGGACTTGTTGTCCACCACCAGGCATGGGTAAGCTGAGAGTCATCAGCTGGAACTCCGATGGGGTAGCAGACAAGAGGCTGGAACTCAGCCAACTACTACAGGACTTGGATGTGGACGTCGCCCTTCTCCAGGAGACCCACTTCAGGACGTCAGACCGCTTCAGCATCCCCAACTACCAGTTGTACCGCACCGACCGGCAGCTCCAGAACGTCCGACGCAGCGGAGGCTCGGCGATCTTAGTACATCGGCGAGTGACTCACCGTCTCCTGGCAGCAGTCCCTGCCCCAGGAATCGAGATCACTCGGGTTGCCGTCCAGTACAGTGGAAGATCGCCTCGGTTTATAACCCGCCTCAGAGGATCATCCAGCCACGCTGCCTCGATGCCCTGCTGCGACCTGGCTCCCCTGCACTTGTTGCCGGGGACCTCAATGCCAAGCACCTGGACTGGGGATGCCGGAACTCCAACTCCACCGGCAGAGAACTCCACCGTCTCCTGGAAAACCGTCGCCACATCCAAGTACTGAGTCCCGAAGAACCGACATACTACAGCTACAATGGACGTCATCTTCCAGACATACTGGACATCGGTCTAGCTGGCTCACTTGCCGGCCACATCGAGGTTTTCGCGGTGTCTGATCTTTCATCAGACCACGTGCCAGTTGTCTTTGACCTGCCAGACGACGGAGCTATAGCCTATCCACCGGCTCGCTCCACTAAGGTCAACTGGCACAAATACGCGAACTACCTCGCTAACAGGCATCGACCGCCACCAACTCCTGCCGAGTACCGGACCAGCTAGACCGACAAGTACTCGACCTGACGACCACCCTCCAGGAAGCTGTGACAGCCTCGTCATCACCTCTCTCCAGGACGGACATCGCACCACCTCTACCTGAGGATTTGAGAGAGGAGATACGTCTTCGACGCAGACTGCGAAGGGAGTATCAGCAGTCCCGTTGTCCCCACGTTAAGCAGACCTTCAACCGCCAGGCCAGGAGGTGCTCGCGTCTCCTGGCGGAACATAGAGCGGCAGCGTGGGACGACTTCGTGGAGCACCAAGCTGACGGTGGTGTCGGCGGCATCTGGAAACTCTCCAGAGCCCTCCGAGGGGAGAAGAAGACGAGGCGGCCTCTTCACGGCCAGCGTGGTATCGTCTACTCCCCTGGAGATCGAGCGGAAGCCTTCGCCGACACCATGGAAGACCAATTCTCCCCACACGCAGACGTCTACGACGAGGACACCTGCGAGATGATCGAGGACTTCCTGGAAGACTACCAACCCGAAGATGATGACCCGTTGCCACTTGTGACCACTCTCGAAGTGCAGGACCACCTTCGCCGCCTTCGCCCGAAGAAGGCCCCTGGCCCGGACTCCTTGGGGACTCCAGCATTGAAAAATATGCCGGCTTGGGTGATTGTCACGATCACCTGCATCTTTAACTCATGTTTACGCCTGGCCTACTTCCCGACCACCTGGAAGGATGCCAAGATGATCATGATTCCCAAGCCCGGCAAGGACCCTCTCTTCCCGGAGAATCACAGGCCAATCTCTCTCCTGCCTGTGCTCTCCAAGATCCTGGAGAGAATCGTCCTGGCGAGGTTCCCTGAGGAGTTCTTCACGTCTACCGGGACTGAACAGTTCGGATTCTGCTCTGGACACTCCACCACTCTACAGCTCCGCAGAGTATTAAATACCATCACTGGAGCTGTGGAGAGGAAGCACCACTCCACTTCGGTCCTGATAGACGTTAGCAAAGCCTTCGACAAGGTATGGCATGAGGGACTGCTCGTCAAACACACAGAATCCCCGTTGCCTGGCAGGATCTTCAAGCTACTCCGAAGTTATCTCCACCTCCGGACCTTCAGCGTCAGCGTTGCCCGATCCGCATGAAGATCATGATAGAGTAGCCTACACACGTGCTTCGTTTGTGCTCCGCTTAAATATTAAATTTTAGTGGTAAAAAGTTATTAGAGTTTGTTGGACTTTTGACTAAGTGGTTGTGTCGACCTTTGGGTGTGTAAGGGTAAGTTCACAATAGTGTGAACTTACTTATCAATTGATATTAATTACTTGATAAAGTTTAAAAATGTCAGTTAACCATTCGCCTGTCAAGACGCGTAGTGGCAGTGGAGCAGGGTCCAAGGTCAAGCCACCTGCCCAGCGAGCTGTGTCCGACCCGGCCTTATCAGATAGCCCTGATAGCAGGCAGGCCTCCACAATAGCTGCCGTCCGGGTTGCCTTATCAGACGACAGCATTGTTGCGCGTATTGTCCAGCTCGTGGCGACTCAGGTCTCTGAGACAGTGTCTGCCACTCTCAACGCCACCGTCCAAAATGCGCTGGCAGAAATAGAATTATTAAAGGCAGAGGTGGCGGGACTTAGACAACAGCTGTCACTTGTAAATCGGGGTTGGGCTCAGAGGGCTGATGAGCTCGAACAGTATCAGCGGCGCGACAACTTGAGGGTGTTTGGCGTGAAGGAGGAACAGGGAGAGGACACAGATGAGATGATGGTAAAATTATTTACCGAGAGGTTGGGAGTCAGTGTTAGCCTGGCCGACATAGATCGCTCCCACCGCGTCGGAGCTGCTCGCCGGCCTGATGACCGCGGCCCGGCGAAACCACGGCCCATCATCGTCAGGTTTGTCAGCTACCGTGTACGGAGGGAGGTCTTCAATAACAAGAAGAATTTGAAGGGGACTCCAGTGACAGTTAGGGAGGACTTGACGCTCCATCGGCGAGAGCTGCTCCAGCAGGCGATCGCCAAGCATGGGGCGCGAAATGTCTGGACCATAGACGGCCGCGTAAACTGGATAACCTCTGAGAAGAAAAGGGACTCGGCTACATGGTCATTGGACAATTAGTGTTTATCCCTCTCCTCATCTCCATAACGACACAAATTGAATTCTAAATGTAATGATTTAATATAGTAGATTAATGTCTTATGTCTAATGTCTTAAAAATGAGTGAATATTTTTCTTGAATTGTATGTGTGGGCGTAGAGCTGTGTGTGTGTGTATTTGTGTGTTTGGGTACAGGATTGTATTTAGCAGGCATTGTATATATATATTGCGGGCATACATGTACCATGTTCTTGCGAGGTTGTATGCAGTACATTTTAAATTTAGTAATTTAGTAGTGAGTTTGTATATGTGTGTATAATTAAGTTTTAGGACAACAATATAATATTATTTGTAGGAATTTTGAGTTTTATCTATGTTGTATATAATATACGTAATTATTGATTTATTCATGTTTAACAAGTAGTATTTTGTTTCTGTTTAAAAAGTTTATTATTTAAATACCATTTATACATGTATTTCAACTTATCAGTTATCAATTATTTTTCTCTCTCTCTCCTACTTTATTTTAGTACCACTGTATATATTTATTAGTATTATCTATGGAGTGCAAGGCTGTGTGTATTTCGTTCTCTTCGCATCTAATATGGAATATTTGTTTATTTTTTTCATATTGATGTATTGTGTTGAAATGAAAGGATTGTATGAATGTGTGTGTATGTGTGTCTGTAGCAGCGTGGTCTGGTGGCGGGGCGGCGCGCGGCGGTCGCGGCTCAGCTGTGGGGATGTCCGGGGCTGACAGTGACTCCGACCCGGCTTCTCCTACACCTCCCCCATCCACTCCTCCGCCTGATACCGCTCAAGTCCTGCTACATGAACTGTCCCCTTATCCCAAACAACTAAAAGCTGCCCATATTAATGCTCAGTCATTGAGGGGGCACGTGGATGATATCAGTGCTATATTTCGGCAGCAAACTTTTGACATTATTTTAATATCAGAGTCATGGCTAAAGCCGAGTATTCCCAGTAGTGAGGTATCAATAAGTGGATACGTTCTCCACAGAAACGACAGAATCAGTAAAGGGGGTGGAGGTGTTGCGGTATACACCAAACAAACTTTAAGGGTTAAATTACTGGATGCTTCACCTCAGGAGTACTCGGCTAGACCTGAATATCTGTTCTTAGAAATTGGATTGTCTGGTTCAGATGCCCTACTTCTGGGAGTTTGTTACCGCCCTCCTAAGATTGGACATCTGACTGACTTTGAGGATGTTCTATTGCGCCTGATGCCGTGCTACAGTCGTGTCCTAATCATGGGTGACATGAACACTGATTTACTCATGAAAACACAGAACAATGATTACAAACAACTGACTACTATGTGTAATTGTTGCAACATGACTATTGTACCACTGGACGCTACACACCACACTGCTGAATCTCACACCCTATTAGACATTATAGCAGTTAGCGATCTTAATGATATTGTTCACAAAGGGCAACTTCCAATCCCTGCAGTTTCAAAACACGATCTTATTTTCTGTGTGCTTTCCTATAAAACGCCTAAGCCTTTTGAAAGATTCTTGAAATATAGGGATTTTAGGCGTTTGAATGAGGATGTCTTCCTAGAACTCCACGAAGGAGGGAGGGGAAAACTCAACTGTGGAATGAAGAATTTATCAGTTGGGTTAATGGTCTCACTAAGTGCTTGAAGACACTTTTAATGAGCCATGTTGACATAAGACTTAAATCGTTTTGATTTTTTGGCTGGGAGCTGCTGAATAATTCGTTTAAGCTCATCCTCAACAACAGGCGCCAACACCATGGAGTCTGTGGGGCTCTGTCTTCGCGAGGGGCGTACTTGAGGTTCAGATGGTCGAGGACTCAGCCCACCAGCAACGGTTGCGAAAAACCCGTTAAACTGGTTAGCAATCTCAGTTGCATCTTCCTCAAGTTTGTCCCCAATTTTAATTTTGATTTGCTTGTGAACTTTTGTTTTATTGTTAATGATGCTCCAAGTTGTTTTTGAAATGTTTTTGGAAGAGAGAATTGATTTAGAGACATCATATGCTTTTGCAGCTTGGATCACTTTTCTGTAAATGTTTTTATATTTCCTAAAAAAATTTTGAAGTTGTCATTTAAAGTATTTTTATAAATTTCCGAGAAAAACTTTAATTTTTCTCTAGAAACCAAAATGCCTTTAGTGATCCAATGTTTGTTGTTTGATTTTTTTTCGCAAACACTAATTTTTCTGGTAGGGCAGCAGATGTTAAAATGAAAATTTAGAGTGTCGTTAAACGTTTTGAATTGCTGCTCTACAGGATCAGATGAATTTAGAAAATTCCATGTCTCTCTAGACAGGGAAGTGTTGAGGTGAGCGATGTTTTTCTGGCCTTACGTCTCTTACTGTTTGTGTACTTTTGGGCTCCCTTTCTAATTTTATTCCACTTATTATGACCTCTTGGCCATAGTGGTCGGAAATCGCTGTGTTTACCACAGACACTGCGACACTTGAGTGATTGGAGATGACGTTGTCGATAGCCGATTTGGTTGTAGCCGTAACTCTCGTCGGAGTGTTGACAAGCAACTCAAGGTTGAATGACCTCAATAAATCGACTAGTCGAATGGTGGACTGATGACTTTTGTCCAACGCGTCAACGTTAAAATCCCCCATTACGACGAATTTCTGACGTTGGTTAGTCAGTTTCGTAAGTAATTGTTCGAATTTTGAAAAGAAAGTGTCCTTACATCCGCTGGGAGACCTGTAAATTCCGATCACTAACAATTTAGATTTGTTTGTTTGCAAATTGATTCCTACTGCTTCAAAGTCTTTTTCGGCTAAATCTTGGATCGGAAAGGGGGAGAACATGAAATTTTGTTTCAGAAAAATTGCAACGCCCCCTCCTTTGGAGTGAGGTCGACAAAACGCGCAAGCCAATTTGTAATTTGGAATTTTGTAATGTGCGAGATTTTCCTCGTTAAACCAGTTTTCAGTTACCACAAGGAGATCAGTTTTTTTATCCTCGCACATGAGTTGGATTTGATGAGTTAGATACTCTAATCGTTGCAAAGAGCCTAAAACTTATTAATGAATCCAATGTAAAATTGATTAACTTATTGCATTATTTTAACAGTATTGAAAGCTAATAGAGTTCTAAATTAAACTTTAGCACAGTTAATTCTGTGCATTCCTATTTCAGTTCACTACTAGTTTCGTGCTGAAGAGATTTTAAAAAGGATTATAAATAAATCGATTAGATGTTTTATAGCTAACAAAGCCGTAGTATAATTTAATCCTGAAAACAATTAGTCTTCTGTTCATTATAATCTTGACAGTTAGTAATTTACATTGGGCCCTACTTTAACTCACTGAAAAAATGAATTAAAAATAAGATTTTTATAAAAATTTTGCTAAAGAAACGCCAAAACCATTAATTGACTTTTTTAAAGATAAATTAAATTTGATAATATTAATCGATAGAAACGTAAGTACAACGAGATATGCAACTACAATAGATACTGTGTTTAAAACATATTTAACAATATTTTAGACAATATTTTTATACAATTTAACAAGATTGTATTGAAAATGATTCTGACTAAAATACAGAATTTAATATAAACAATAATAATGAAAATATATAAATATTTATTACTTTAATACATAGAAGTCAGTGATCATTGTAATATATGAAATGAAAAAAACATCCAAAAACATGCATAAGAGTAATAGAGAATATAACACTTTTTTATGTCAAAGGATTTAATGTCTCATATTATTTTACAATATAAAAAATAAGTATATAATAGTCAATAAACGTACTTTTCAAGATATATATTCATAGCCCATTATAAGAAGTAGTCACTTCTGTGGCCAGTCACGCGACTGCCTTAACGTTCTTTAACTTCTGTTTCATAGTATTATAAAAAATGTATATATAGTTTTGGTGGCAAACAACAAACAGTTGTATATCCAGCCTTATCATAGTACTGCAATGTTATTTGTAACTAAAATTATAACTGATATAACTAATGAAATATTGTAGCTTTACGGGAAATATAAGGTAAATATAAAAAGAAAATGTTTATGTAATAATTTATACCAGGTGTCCCACGATGAGGTTTATAAATTTGATTTGATATTACTTGCCCATTTATGCATCGAACATTTTCTAACTCTACACAAGTCATTAAATAGGGTTTAGAAATATTCAGTGAAAATTTCAGTCTAGCAATTGTTGAAAAAATGGTGGCATTTTTAAAAACTATACTTTAAAAACAGTTAAAAAACTGTATTTTGTTCTACATTAAAAGCCATTTCTCGAACTTCAATATCAGTAAAATTGTAATGGAGGAGTTTAGGTTATGTTTTGATAGCACAAGTGATATTCTTTAATCAAACAATTGTTTTCAACACACAACAGCGGGTAGGCCGGGACTCTTGTCCCTTCTGTGGCAGCTTCTCTGCAACAAGCAGAATGGCTGCTGGTCGTCAGTACGTCCAGCCCCAAGAGGGGCTATTTTGCGTTGGGTCGTGGGGAATTTTTGGGTGTGTGGTTTTGTATTTAGGTAGGAGAAAAGTGGTGTAGTAGTTTATGTAGTGGAGTTAAGTGGAGAGTCTTAATAGTGTAGTTTATGTAGTCTTCTAGGGTGGGTCGTCTAAGATTACTTTTAGTTGTGGGATTTTCCACGGATGGACGGCTTCCCTGGTCGCCCACTCACGGATGTGATCCCACTTGGATTCGGCTGCTGCTGCATACATGGCTCTCGCCTGGCCAGTGGTGAAGTCATGCAGGCTGGGTAGTACTGCAGACCGTAGGACGACCGTGTTTCTGACGAACCATGGTGTGTTCGTCAGTTGTAGGATTTTCTTGTTCTGGAAGGCTTCTAGTTCCTTCCTGGTCGTCTTGGAGGTATGTGGATACCAGGCAGGAGCCGCGTATGTCACGATGGGGCGGACTATCGTTTTGTAGAGCAGCAGCTTCGTGTTGATGGGAAGTCCGGAGTGAGGTCGCAGTAGGGCCGACAGCCCTTGGCGGGCGGCCATTCCAAGGCGGATCCTCCCTTTGGCGGCAAGCCCAGTCGTGAGAGTTCTGTTGAGGACGACTCCTAAGTACTTAATGGACTTGGTCCACCTTAGTTGGTTCCCCTGCAGGTGAATCGTCTCTCGCTGGGCCGGATACTGCGGGTGTTTGGTGAAACAGATGGCCTCGGTCTTCTGGGTGTTGATCCTGACCTTCCACTTCCTCGAGATGTCCCATTTGCCTTCTCATGTAGGCACATGATTGGCGGATGGTGGCCGACTTACTGTAGAACAGTGCGTCGTCAGCGTAGAGGGCGAGCGACATCCTGGGAATGACTGGGATGTCATTAGTGTACCACAGGTACAGCACTGGACCCAGTACGGATCCCTGTGGCACACCCGCGGTAATGGGCCGAGAGGACGACGCGGCCTGTTCCACTGAGACAGAAAAAGTTCTGTCTGCCAGGTAGGACTGGAGAAGTCGGAACAAATTGCGAGGAAGTGGACTGTGGGCCAACTTGTACAGTAACCCTTGATGCCAGACGCGGTCGAAGGCCTTGCTGACATCCAGGGAGACTGCGGTGGTGACCAGCCCTTGGTTGTGGGAGTCAGTGAGGTCTGAGAACACTCTAGTCAGTTGGAGGGTGGTGGAGTGACCCCGTCGGAAGCCGTACTGCTCTTTGCGGATTTCCGTGTGGAAGTCCTCGGGGAACCGGGCTAGAATGAGTCGCTCTAGGATCTTCGACAGGGAAGGTAGGAGGGAGATTGGGCGGTAGCTGTCAGGAAGGGTTAGGTTTGTAAGAGGCTTTGGAAGTAGGATAAGTTTTGCCTGCTTCCAGGGTTTGGGAAAGTGTTTGAGTCGGAGGCAGGAGTTGAAGAGGGAGGTTATCCATTTCACGACCCATTCTGGCAGTCTTCTGAGGGCTGGGGTGCCCAGTCGGTCTGCTCCCGGGGCCTTCTTCGGGCGAAGTCTAGCGAGGGCGCCGGCAACTTCAGCCTCAGTGATGGTGGGCAGTTCGTCCGGTTCCAGCGAGTCTTCTTGGTCGGTGGCTTCCAGGAAGCCCTCCACTGTACTAGAATGCTCTGGGTCGTCGATGTCGTGGTTGGGAGAGAACTGAGCCTCCATGGTGTCGGCGAAGACTTCAGCCTTCTCCTCGGCTGTGTATACCAGGCCGCTCTGTCCTTGGATGGGACAGACAGTCCTCTTATCGCCTCTGAGGGTTCGCGCGATCCGCCAGATGGAGCCGTCGTCTGTGTTGAGAGTGTCAACAAACTCCCTCCAGCGGCTCTCTCCGTGTTGTTGAAGCAAGTTGGAAACCCTCTGTGATTGGCGATTAAAGGCTGCCCTGTCTCCAGTGAACCTTGTTCTCTGCCATCTCCGTCTGAGTTGCCGTCTCAGTCGGATCTCGTCCATGAGATGACTCGGGAGGTTGCGGCGGTAGTCCGGTCGGTCGGAGGCTGGTCTTGCAGAGCGATCCATGGCTTCTTGTAGGCAGGAGTGTAGTCTTGAGACGCCAGCGTCTAGTTCAAAGTCAGTTGTGGGAGGTCGGGGAGATAGTGGTCTGTCGGCCAGATAGTTGTAGTATCTGGTCCAGTCCACAGTCTGTCTCTTCCTTGGGGGTAGAAGTCGGTCAAAGTAGTCGGTGAGGTGTATAGTGATTGGAAGGTGGTCAGATGACAGATCCTGCACAGCAGAGACGTCGAGTGGGGCGGGAAGGTTGCAGTGAAGAGCAAAGTCTAGTATGTCGGGGCGGTGTTGTTGTTGGCCGGGAAGTGAGTGGTTTCCGCCGGTGCAGTCAGGGAGACGTGGGGGCGAAAGTCCAGGAAGTTTAGTAGTTGGTGGCCTGAACAGTTGTTGGCAACACAACCCCAGGATGTGTGTTTGGCGTTAAAGTCGCTAGCCACAACTGCTGGGCAGCCCTGTCGGAGAAGTCGGTCGAGCTCAGCGAGGTCGAGCCGTGTTCCTGGCGGGCTGTACACGGAGGAGAGCTTCATCTCTGGTCCTCCGAAGCAGGCCGCGATCGTAGTAACCTTCGTGGACCATCCGAGGCGTGGGACATGTCGGTGAGGGACCCGGCGATGAACGAGTATGGCTGTTCCACCAGCCGCGCGGTGATGTAGGGGGTGGGGTGGTCGGTCTGTTCTGTAAATAAAATAGTTGGGGATTCTGAATGGTGTCTGCGGTGTGAGAAGGTCTCCTGCAGCAAGGCGATGTCAGTGTCGAATTCGACTAGGAACTGCAGAAGCTCGTGCCGCTTCCCTCGGAGGCCGTTGCAGTTCCAGGAGACAATCCTAGGCGTAATAACCATGGGAGACTGCGTTGTAGGAGTCGGCCTGGGAGGTCAGCATGCCCGCCAGGGATTGTAGCATCTGCACCACCGCAGTTAGCTGCTCGATAACCTCAGGTCAGGTCAGGTTACTGTGACTGTGGGGGGGTTGTTCCCCCACGTCTTTCTAAGCCTCTGCCGATTTGGCTTTTGCTTAGTGTAAGCAAGGGTCAAAGCCCTAGTAGCTTTTGCTACTCGTCAGTAATATGTTGTAGTATTTCAGTGTAGTAGTGGTGGTAGTGGTCGTAGTCTTCCCGATGTCTATCAGTCTTCCATTGGAAGACGAAGTGCGGGGACCTCCTGGGCACTGAGCTGTAGTAGATGTTCCCACGGTGAAGATGCTGCGGTCTCTTCTAGTCTGTATGTTAGTCCGTCCACGAAGCTCCTGATGGTAGAAACGTTGGACGAAGCCCTGACCACGGTGTTCCTAACGAACCAGGGCGACCCAGTGGCCCGCCGGAGGCAGACGCTCTGGACTGCGAGCAGCTGTCTCCGTGCGGTCTTGCAGTTGAGGTAGTACCACGCTGGGGCCGCGTATGTGAGCACTGGTCGTATCAGAGCCGTGTAGAGCAGGACTTTCGTCCTGGTCGAGCGTGTGCAAACACTCACTTCCAGAGAGTTTTCAGACTTCAAAAAAAATCGATTCGAATCATCGCAAAAATCAATTACAGAGAGTCGTGCAGGCCGGTTTTCAAGAAATTGCAGCTGTTGACGTTGCCGTGTCTCTACATTTTAGAAACAACCATGTTTTGTATGTACAAATGTGCCTTAACCAGAGGCCGGGACATACACATGTATGAGACACGAGGCAGAGAAAACTACCGTACGGGAAGACACAGAACGGTAGTTTGTGAACACTTGCCTTCGCAAGCAGGTGTTAATTTCCTCAACAGACTGCCCAACTCTATAAAAACTACCCCAAAGCCCAAGGCGTTCAAAGCTCGTCTCAAACGCCTTTTGGTGTCGCATGCATTTTATAATGCAGATGAGTTTTTTGAATTCGACTGGGAGACCACACAATTGGAATGACTGACTCCAATGTTTGAAGTGGGTTTCATTGGCCAGGAATGAAAGATGCGTGATTGTAAAACTGTATGTTTGAATGAGGTAATGTGGTATGAATGTTTAAAATTTTAGAATTACTCGTACAATATTGACGTTTGCTATGCAACTCATACATGTTGTCCTTGTAATAAAAGAATTTGATTTGATTTGAGAGTGGAAGATTTTTATTGAGTTAAAATCAATATAGCTACTAATATGAATTGCTTTTGTAAATTTTGACAGCTTTTAAAACGGAGCTTCAGTGACCTAACCTGAAAAATGTTATAACCAAGGAATGTCTGCAGAATCCGGGATAGATCAAGACTATGCAATATTTCTGAAAAAATTGACGTCTTTATTAATATGAGTAAACTGATTAAACATTTTTATGTTTTCATTCCCACAGATTTTTCATTCATATCAAATTTTGTTAGTTCAGATCACATGACTATATAACGGTTTGTTTCCGTTATGGTAAAGCTGTCGTTCTAGTTTTAAAGCATGTGGAAAACATAAACATACGTGACATTTCATAACAACAAACTAAAGTTTTTCCCCTGTGCTAAACATACACCCATAGCCCTCCAAATAAGGTAGTCGCTTAACATCGTTCTTATTTGTCTATAATTAGATGACTGCTAGCAAATCAGCTTTTAATTTATTGACGTAATACAATTGCAGGAACGTAATACAATTACATTATTCTCTTATGGACAATACATTGCAGAAACGTGTTTCATTAGGTAGTATTGCTCTCCTGTAATGGTCATGGACATGGTGAGAAATGGGGCAGTATACAGAACACAAATATAGATCAATTTGTAAAGTCGCGATCATCAATCTCTCAGAAGTCTGTATTTGACTTCAGTTCTGAAGAAACCCTTCCCCAACTCCATAAATCAATAACCACGCTGACCGTGAAGTGCATAATAATAGAAGTTTATAATATTTACTGTTACAAAATTGTTCCAAACTTCGTCTCAGTCATATACACGTATTACAAATCACCATTTGAAAACGGCAATTCATTTTATACTAATTAGTACCGGTAATTGTCCATAAGGTAAGCTGTGTACTTCAGATATGAATTGCTGATGTATAGATTTAGGAACTGTCTTTGCACTAAAACCACACTAGTTTTAATCAGTCATTATTCGGTATATTGGATTCTATTTACTTCCTACGGCAATGTAAATATACAAAACACAGGATACAAAACAAAAGTATAATTTATAAAATTTTTTTTGATCAATAAATAACCTTATTTATATTGCAACTTATTATTATGACAACCAATTGTTAGGTAAACAAAATTTACCACACGAAACGTAGGTCTATATAATATGTAAGAAAAATAACAATAAAACAGATTGATAATTCTAGATAATATTTCGAAACGAAACAATTTTTAACGTTTGTGTATGTAATTATAATAGCAAAATCTTTATATTTAACCATGCATTGACAAAAGTTAATGTGTTTGGAATTACTGTAATAAGTGAATACACTTACGCTATGTGGTATTCAAAATATTGAATTTTATCAAATGGTGTTTCTACAGAACATGATTTATAGACAGCTCTATTGACATCCATGCAATAGCTCCGTACCTATTCCACCACATGTCAGATCCTACATCATATATTGGCTAGCGTACAGGGTAAATTTCAGGTCTTTGTCTGATTTCTCAAGTTTTTATTTGTTTACTGCTTCTTATCGTATTTTGATTATTTATTAGTTTCATAATACATATAGATGTTAAAACACATCAACTTATTGAACATATTTTACCGATAGCAAGTATTGTTAAACAGATGGCTATTTATAGAAGATTTACTGACAGTGGAACTAGGTCACTTCCTTGGTCAATCGACAGACGATAGGACACCTTTTAGTACCTGAGATAGGTCTCAAGTATCCATAGGGTGAAGAGCCCTTTCAACAGGAGGGAAGTGGACACGTGTGATTCTTCAATACCTGATCGATTAAATGATAAAATATTAGAAGAATATGGTATAACACAATGCAATATTTATCCATTTTATTTTATTACATCATTGATAAATATTCCTCATATATACTTAAATTTCCAAACAGTCTTGTATAGTTGTTTATGCATTTTGTTTCTTTTGATATGTTTTTCTATCTTTATCCATTTCATATTAGATTGTTTCATAAAAGCATTGCTGTTAAATTATGTGGGATAGTATAAATACTATTATGACATCTCTAGAATTTTTATTCTTTTAGAAAATCCGTTAAAAATGTATTCTTGATTTTAAATAATAATTTCCCTATGTCTACTGTTTTACTAAACGTTTTTAGAAATGTACAATAATTTTTTTCATTACAACAGCTGTTTTGTTTTAGACTTTATATTTTACCTTGAGGATAAATTAAACTCCTTTAAAGAGCTATTTTGGCTGAAAAGATAATGATAGGATGAAACATGAACTAATTGTGTTTTAAGTGATTACTTTGCTGAAATAAACCATAATCTCTTTCTCTGATTGAAATCTGTTAACCAAATAATAAAAAATTTAATTCTTATACAGATGTCTGAAAATACATAAAGTGGAATTTGAGGCTAAAATTGTTACATATTATATCCTTTTCAACTTGAGTTTTACCCCTAACTAGTATTAAAAAAACTTGTGCTCGTACTTCGATTTATATAAACGAAATATTACTTAGTCATTAATGCGCTACCTCAAAATATTGTCAGTAAAATTTAAAATCGCATTATCAGGAGTTCAACAGTCATATACTTCATTTTATTGGTTTAGTATAATGTCTACTGTACAGTTGTTCAGTAATTTTTATAACTAGTTACTGCTAACGGCCATAGTCTACATCTCGTTCTTATGCTTATGAATCGGTTTTAGTAAGGACAACTTACACAATGCAAAATAAAAGGCTGTGAAACGTGTACAATAAGATTCCAAAACTTCAAAGTATCTCGTGCGATTTTAGTTTGCTTTTGTAACTTCGTTTTTAAGTTATTTTTCAGGAGAAGTTTAGATCTTGACATGCTCAGAATCATACGGCAGCAAAAATAATATTATGAGTACTTGCGCGAGAACTGCAGGACCAGAATACTAATCAGTTTGACGGGTAGTTTTGCGTCCAGAGAGTAAAATGTCACTGCCATTACAACACACGTGGATTCCGAGTGAGAATTTATTTAATTAATTCAAAATGGAATGTCTTCTTACATTAGTACGTAAAATATATAAGACAATGTGTTTGTTCAACGAGCTGTAATTGTGTGGAGAATTAATGTGGTTTGAAAGGGTAATAGGATTTACCATAATTAAGAATGTATGTACCTTTTTTATGTTTCATGTGGATTATCAAGATGTCATCATTTTCTGGTCCTGTTGACCACAGGAAGAAAGATAAAACGTGTCACATTTACCAGGAAATGTAAGACGGGGTCTAACGACTTGACGCATTAGACTGGCGACTTATCGGTGTTAAATATATCGAGGGTATCGTTCGTTATATGAATCTGTGTTTTCTTATGCTCCATCAACCAATCCAAAACTTAATATTGAATGTATTATAACAATTAAAAGCATTAACATTTATAATAGAGATAGGTTGAAATTTGGTTTATAGCTTTATAACCCTAAGACCTAATTAAATACGAAAATAATGATTTCTCACAAACATTATTTTCAAAGTTTGTGCATTTTAAAAACTTTAAACGTAAATATCGTGAATATTTCATACGATAAATAAGCTATACTAGCGTAGTTTTAATAACATAATAGTATAATGACTACGATTTAACAATGTAACGTTATAATCAGCTGTTTAAAGGTGCTATAAATAAAACAGTTCATTGCTGTAGCTTAAAAGCAGTGGTATGCAATAATGATAGTTGGTATTGCTTATTAATCGCCTTTTTTTAAGGTGAATTATCTTACAGATTTATTAACAGATATCTGTAAACATTTCATCGTTAGATTATTGAAAAAATAAAAAATAAATATACTAAAATACTTTTATCATTTCATGAAAATATAATGTTGTTTTGAAATACAACTAATAATTTTAAAATAGACACATTTTAAAACTTTTGTTATATTTATATGATAGTTTAGTCTGTTTCTGATGAGTAATACCTGAAAAGGTTGATAGAGAGTTCTGGAATAATTTGCATGTAAAAGCTACTCCATTTTATAGTCTCAGGAATGTTTTACTAGTTAATCCCATTATAGTCATTGGCAGAAGTTTAGATTCATACATCGGACCTTGTAATATACTATAAGATATGTTGGATTACGATACATTTAACTTGCAAGCTCTAATTTAATTACAGCTTCATTATAGCAATGTTAACGAAGGGTACAGCACTACCGGTAATTGGTTATTATTTGAAATAGAGAACAGGATATGTGATGTTACTCATGTTTGTGTATTAGCCTAAGTAATGCTGTATTGAATTTACTGATAGACACTGTATGATCACAACATCATGAGGTATTATATGTTAATTAATATCAACATATTGATCTTAATCTACTTTCATAAATAAGTTCTACTTTTTATACTAAAATTTCTAAATTATTATATCAAAACTGTACTATACCAAACAAAACATCAAACTGTATAGGTATAAATAATTTAAATATGGAATAGTATGGTGAAGTGTGATTTCTAAATATTCCCCGCATTCGTTTTTAAACATTTCTGCATATATCGACTCCAGACTACAGCTGATCATTGTTGAATAGCAATTACTGTATTCCTTAAATTCATTTTTTCGGCCGTTATATTGGATCCACCATTTTGGAGTTACTAAAATGTTTAAGTGTAACGGTAGTGTAATGACAGATGCATATTTTGTACCAAATACTAAGCCACATCACTTTTTGTTACTTTGAAACGATCTTAGGATATTGGTACTTTTATCCCGAGACTCGGAGGAAATATTTTTTAAATCGAAACATTTTGGAGTTACTAAAATGTTTAAGTGTAACGGTACAGTAGTGTAATGACAGATGCATATTTTGTACCAATACTAAGCCACATCACTTTTTATTACTTTGAAACGATCTTAGGATATTGGTACTTTTATCCCGAGACTCGGAGGAAATATTTTTTAAATCGAAACATTTTGGAGTTACTAAAATGTTTAAGTGTAACGGTAGTGTAATGACAGATGCATATTTTGTACCAATACTAAGCCACATCACTTTTTGTTACTTTGAAACGATCTTAGGATATTGGTACTTTTATCCCGAGACTCGGAGGAAATATTTTTTAAATCGAAACATTTTGGAGTTACTAAAATGTTTAAGTGTAACGGTAGTGTAATGACAGATGCATATTTTGTACCAATACTAAGCCACATCACTTTTTATTACTTTGAAATGATCTTAGGATATTGGTACTTTTATCCCGAGACTCGGAGGAAATATTTTTTAAATCGAAACATTTTGTATTGATCGTTAAAATAATATATACTCTTATGACTTTATTTTGGTTAAAGTGGTCACTTAGAATAAATGTGCTTGTATACACTTTTTATTATTCATAAAAGTACGAATATCTGAAGAATAAAACAGGACTTGCCGCATCGTGTACAGTGCAAAAGGTTCATTAAAAGTATGTGTCACAAAAATACTTTTAAATAATAAAAATATAATCTAACTGCAATATGGCGGATCAGAGTTGGTTGAAAATATTTAACTTAAAAAAATGAAACTAGAAGACTCAAGGGAGGAAGAATTTTTGAGGCCATATTTATTTAAACATTGCGTCCCTGAAAATGCATGGAATGAATGTTTAAGATACATTGAATTTCTGGATTTAATTGTTTTTATAGACATAAATTTTAAGGAAAATTGGAAATAATTGTTTAACCTCAATGACTTTGACATTTATATAAGAGAAAAGGGAGAGGAAGGAGAAACTTGTATTTTAGTAAGAAAAAAATCATGTTGTTAGTCAATGCCAAAATCTTAAAAACACTAATA
Organism: Homalodisca vitripennis; assembly: GCF_021130785.1. NCBI lineage: Eukaryota > Metazoa > Arthropoda > Insecta > Hemiptera > Cicadellidae > Homalodisca > Homalodisca vitripennis. The sequence goes on from NC_060207.1 coordinate 78,666,647, forward strand.
TGGAAGGATTCATGTATAATATAAATTTAAGATGATATATAGTATGTTTGTATGTGTATAGACCATCTACAACTAATATTAGGGCTTTTTATAGGATTTGAGTAATACATTTTGTAAGAATGAAGACAAGTATAAGTATTACAATAGGATATTTCAATTTAAGTATTTAGAATAACTACTGTAATAATGTAAATGCATATAATAACTTGATCTGCGTACAGATTTTAACATAATACGAAACATTGTAAAAATTATAGGATTTTTAAATTCATTAAAATAATTGTTGTAGAAGAATGAAATTAAATATTACTGCTTGTTGTTGTACTGTTTTTTTCAGGACCTATATTATACTAAATGATCCGTTGAACATACATCAATTGATGCTACTAAATATTTTTAGGTTTGTCACGAATGTTATCGAAAATATTATTGAAAGTACATTCCAAATACATGTAATGTAACTGATTAGGACAAAAACTTTTGGAGGGTTCCTAAAGAAGTATTGCTCATAAATTCGTATAAAAACTAATAAATAGTGGAGCATTCATTTGGCATCAAACTTTAAAATATTTTATAAATGGATTGTCTTTATTTTTGGACATTACGAAGAGTCGAATTAGGTAAGGGATTTCCTGTATAGTTACAAAATTATAATAACAGTTACTATAATACAAACATTTTAATACACAACTGGTTATACGTTTTGTTGTTATATTGTTTAAGGCAATTGGAACCACGTGTGCAATACTCTTATCTGATATTTAGTGTTACTAATAGAATATATCAGTATAGTCTGTACAATAATTTCATGTTCTAGTGTATTATATATTACATATTTTTATAGCTTGATACATGCATATTTTTAATAGAAAGTTATTATGCGTAAGCCCTGGAAAAAATAAACATAACTTATTTTAAAATGGTTGTACATTTATTGTGCCAAAAGTTTCTAATGTTTATAAATAGGGAACAATTTTCAATACATGACATTCAAATAGCAGTGTTGTTATCTATACTTAACTATAAATCGTAGCTATTGAAACGTTCGTAAAATAGCACAATCCATATAACTTCTGAAATAATTTGGTGGCGACAACTCAATTAAATGTAGGTAGCTTTAATGGCTTAATAATAATACATTTTTATGTGCGAACATATTCTAAAACAACATTGTATTAAAGAAAATTAAGCAAAGTTAAATTAAGTATTCAGAACAAATACGCAAACCATGTACAGGAAAGGATGTCGTATAGCACAAAATAATTCATTTTCTCTTACTAAAAAGTGTGCACGCAAAAATAATAATACTTTCCTCTGAGAAAATAAGATTTATTTTAAAAAATCATTATTGTTATAGACATGATTGAATAAACTTTCGTCAACATTCAAATATCAAAATAGTTCACAGTTCCGTTGAATGAAGGCTAAAACTCATCAAGTCCTTGTTGATTTGGGTGTATAAAAGCGTTACTTTGAATTTTGCTTTTTATATATTGTAGTGGAAGAATACTATCTTCGATGTTTACGCATTTAAATAAATGATTAATATTTATGTTTTATCATTGCGATGCACTTCATAAACTATGGTGTATAAGTATAATTATATCTAGTATATACAGCAGTGAAAAATACTTATAATAATATTTAAATACATACGTTGTCACATAAATTAAAAATTGAATAATGAATATTTTACTCTCTAAAGGATGGTACTATTATGCTTTCTTTAGCCAGAGGTATAAACAAATGTGTGGATTAACAATGATTCCAGAAATGACAACAGATTAAGAAAAATTTGACTTTTCTCTTCAAATTCACCTAATATAAAAATACTTACTTATATATAATATTTCATACTATTACATGGGTTAAACGTTGTTCTACACTGATATATCTTAGCTTTCTTTTTTGATAAGTTCACATATAAAACACAGATATTTAATAATCAATTTTATTGTTGTTTACCTAAAATAAAAGTTGGAACATAATACACAATATACTCTACATTATGGGTACAATATAATGTGAGCTCTGGACCATTATCTCCAGGTCTGCAGGAAGTACGTATGTACTCTAGTGGCCCATATAACTTCTATACTAGGCGTCATTAATTGACACTTTGGCACAGGCACAATAGCTTCGTGAGTTGTGGCACTCAGAAGGTTAGTCGCACGTATTGTGTGGATAATTCGTGGCGGCACTGATCCCGTCCACCGCGTAGAACTGGACTGTGGTTATTTTGGTACCGCTTACAGGAGATAAAACAAGAAGTTCAAGATTTATTGTCAGTTTTTATTTTGACGTTAGTCACTGTAATTTTAATTTTAATATTTTTACAATGTGGAACCAAGCTCCCCGCTGTCAAACTATTACTTATAAGAAAATACCACTACATTTGATCAATTTTACACTAAAATTCCTCATGTTAAAGTGACTTCTGATTTTCCTAACGTCAGTGCTCGTTCATTTAGGGGAACTAATGAAAATATTAAGTGCACGCATAGGTCGAACTGTAAATCAAATTAAAGGTTAATGATAGAGGAACACAACGCCGCAAACCAGACTTCAAAAGGTTCACCTTAGCCAAAATGGCGGCATTAAACAATTTTTAAAATTGCTTCCAGTCTATAAAAATTGTTTTACTGCTGTTAATTTAGAGATTGGATTACAGTCAATAAATGAACAATTAATTCCATGAGGAAAATGTCATATGACCTCACGTCACTAGAAGAGTCTTTCATATCCTGTCACTGAGCAAGATTGTCTAATTAAAATGCCTAGCAATAAAGGTATAACTTTTTAAAGTTCAACCTCACGTACAACCACTACTGAAAGCTAAAGAGTAACTATTGATATCAGTATGACAGAAAAGAGCCGTTTAAGTTGAAGTCCACTTCATAGAAATACCTAAAAAAAACCTATGTAGCTTTTAAACACTGTTGATTTAATAGTTTGTATCCATGGTAATGTTTTATGGTAAAGTTTCTTTGTTTCAATGCTTTATGTATGAAATATGGTAGTGCACTTTATTGTGCACCTGATGAGACAATGAGAACACCTCTTCACCAAAGTTTTCTTGTCTGTCTGTTTCTAATGTAAACACGATGTATAGAGTTCATTTTGAGCTTCTTTCTTCGTTACAGAATGTTTGAATCTCCTCAGACTTATATGACTACATATTTCAGAAAGCAAGTTTGTGATTGCGTCAGATACCTGCACTGAGAGGACTTTGAATGTGACTTTAATTCTCTTTTTCTATTTGCCTGATGGCATTATTAAGTGTGTTTAGCTATTGAAAAGTGACTCTTTTGAAAGTCCCATTTTTACCTGCACTAAAACTAACGTGGCTGGTATTTGATTAATTTTTTACACATTAAATAAAAGATTTAAAATATATGAGTTTTTGTTATAATTTTTGAATTTAATTAATCTTTTCCTACACATTTATAAAACCTTATTTCAAATTGCTCACTTCTAAAAAAGACCAGATACTGTAAAATATATTAACATGTATAATAAATCTAAGCAGTAACGTCAACTGTTTTGAGACTTCCTCAAACTTGAAAGTTCAATATGAATTTCTTTATCTCAGTCGCTGGCCACATGTAAAGAATGTATGTGCACGTGTACTTCATATATGCATCCATTCCATGGCATTCTAAAAGCATCATGGTTTTATTTTGGCTGAATCATCATATAACGCCTTGAAGATTGATTTATATTAATTTATATTAAACACTATAAATTAAAACGAATATTAAAAAAGTCACTGTTTGCCCAATAACTACTGTTTTCTTTAGTTTATTACTATTACCCATATCGCTTGGGCTTCTTGATGTTAAATACCCGATCAAATATTCTTTTTCATTATAGTTTGAAATCATAGAACTATAGACAATTAGTAATTTTATCAATAATTAACAGTAGAAAGATTTTACTTATACTCAGTCGTTTTGTTTCATTTCCACGTAATCAAACATAATGCAACATTCATTATTATGGTAGCTAATGTGTGTGCTGCATATGAGTCGATAGCTAACAACGCTGCAGATCACCGTTAATTCGATTGTCGATTCCAAATATTTCTAAGAACCGGTTGATTTGACATTTGTTAATTGGCTTCAAAACACAACTAGTCCATAGTGGAGGATGTTTTGCACATGATCTCTGATCAGATGCCACAAAAGTTTTCCTTTGACAAACCCTTTAGGGTTATTTTACCCTCAAGGGATGATTGGTCAGAGGGGAAGAAACCTCTTCCACCAGCGGAGCTCGAATGGTACACAGACGGCTCCAAAACAAAAAGCGGCACAGGCGCTGGAATTCTGGGAGTGAGACCATGTAGGGAGCTGGTGGTTCCTATGGGTCCGTATCCGACAGTCTTTCAAGCGGAGGTCGCAGCCATTATGGAATGTGCTCGTGAGAATCTTCGTCTGCGATATAGGGGCAAGACGATTAACATTTTCACGGACAGTCAGGCAGCGCTGATGGCGCTGGATTCTTGCGCAATCAAATCCAAACTGGTTTGGGATTGCTATCAGACCGTTTCCTCCCTTGCCAGAATCAACAATGTAACCGTTTGTTGGGTTCCTGGTCATGAGGGGATTCTTGGGAACGAAAGAGCTGATGCCCTGGCCAACCAGGGCTTTGATTGCCCTGCAACAGCAAGAGAGCGGTATGCCATCTTTGGTAGCTTGGACAGGGGTGGTGAATTTTCCCAGGAGGACTTGATAGGTTGTTTTCGGCGGTTTGTTGAACTGCTGAAGTTGTAGACTGGTAGGCCTCATGGTGTTTCCGGAGTGCGCAAAAAGCCCTTGAGGCTTAAGTGCATGGCAGTAGGCCGCCCCAAGGAAAAAAAAACCATTTTGGAAAAACTTCATAAGTTTAGCGACCTCATCTAACGTTAGACCATCAAATCTAATCCAAATCTACTTCATTCCCATGTATTTTGTTATATTTTTTTAGCAATTAAAAACTTTCTGTACCAATTACGTTTTGTTCATGAACACCATTTCGGTAAATAAAGACTAAAGAAAAAAAGTGAACAAAGTATGAATATTGCTATTGGTTTTAGTGCAAGAGTAATATAATCTTCCTAAAAAAAGGAATTAATAAAATGATTTTAAAAACTTCAAAGCCTAACTGAAATGCTGATAAATTGATATTGAAGGGAGTTTTACTTTGTGGGTGGCCACATGGAAAGTCACTAGGACAATTAATTGTCGCTTTAACTTGGCAATGTTTTTGTACGGGAATCAGGTAGAACCATAGTTTGTGCTAATTTTAAGGGCATATTAATCCGTATAATGAATCTTGCTGTTCACTAATACCTGTACATACGTAAATAATGATTTTAATTAGTTTTATATGTGATATAAATAAAATAAAAAGCGTTTTCAAATATTAGTATGTTTCTTTTGAAATAAGGCAACAATATTTTAAACAAAGGTACCATTTATTGTGTCTATGTGTAATACCAAAGTATTATTATGTATAATATACTCTCTACATTCAGATCTATAAAACTGAAAGCTCGTATATTAAGATAAACCTTTCACGGACAGGAGATTAAATATGTTAAGCACAACCCCTGGTCCTTAATGTAGAATAATTCAATGTGATATATGAAGAATGCAATGTTGCCTAGGTGGATACGAATCGTTGTTGAAACTGTTGTTATACATAGGTGAATGTTTTATATTTATGGAAAAACTTATGTTTCCTTATTCTCAGATAGTAAAGTCAGTGCACAAATATAAACTACAATTCAGTTTTGAAATGATAGGCTACTTCATAATACGTCTTAATAATAGTAACAAAATTTAAATAACGTTCGCTTTTTCAAAAGTTACTAGTTGGATTTCACAAGTCCAACTATATATTAAATAACTTTAGGACTTTATATGAAAAATATCAGTTACAGTCTTTTCAAACAAATAGCTCATTGGAGTAAAATATTTGAAGACTCTATCCTAAGGTGCAATTAATATAAGTTCATAGAATAAAAGGTCATATTGAAGTAAATTTAATTCTTTATAAATTCCTTTTTGAGAAAATTTCTGTTCAAGGAAGACTCATCATTGGAGACAGAAGGATGGAAAAAATAGGTTGCCAAGATATTACTTCTTACGAAAGTTTATATACCCATAACGGTAATAGATAGTAATATAATTATAAAAACAAAAGATGTAAAAATTGAGCCAATTTTAATTTCATATGCGTGTAAAATCACTGTACGACCAAGTGTCATTGAGATAAAGGTAAAACCCCGAATAAAGGAACGTATAAACACTCTCCCATTGATCCACCATCCCTAAGGACTGTTACTATGCGGTAGTAGTAGGCACCCCAAGCAATTCCCTTAAAAATGATTTGTCTACATATTGACTTTCCTTTGAGAATCATTCGTTGACTGGGCTATTATGGAAATTCTATACATATAACTTGTGTTTATAGCCGCTATCGTAGGAAAACCTTCTAAAAACTTTTATGAGTTTTTAATAAAACTTAAAAGCTACATCCCATAACTTAAATCATGAAAAACCGATTAAAAATTGAAACGATTTTTAATATGATAAGGTCCCAATATCAAATATAACATGTCTGAATATTAAATAAGCATAAAACCAATTTTACTCAATAACCCTGGGTTCAATTCAGTTTTAATATTAATTTATGTTGTGATTTTGATCAGCACTCCAAAATCCTTAGACATTTTAATTTAATGTTAATTTGATTTAAAATTTTTTTACGCACGTTTATTTTAACTCGTTTAAATAAATTATTACTTATAATTAATTATGATTAAACAATATATTATTTTATATTGTTATAGGTGCTTTGTATATAACACCATTTTAATTTGCCAGGTTAGGAAAATATTCACTTAATTATCCACAGGCATGTCATTTCATGTATTCAGATGGCCAGATCGTGAATACATATGTTAAACAACAAGTAATAAATAAAGTAAATAAAACATAACCCATTGTAAGAGTTTAAAAAGTAATTTAATCCTAAATAACACTAACATACAAACATAACACTTATTGCTAAACACACACTTTAAATTAATTATTCAATTATTATCTTTTTATAAAACACACAATACACTTACCAAATTCGGTTTATACTCTAGGAACCAAGAGCCACCTTATATAGTAGAAGCACGACGCACACAATCTGGGGTTTTTTTAATCAATAAAATAATTTTACCTAAGAAAGGAGTCAACCTGTACCAGTTTTTGCCATGTGCGAATAGGAAAGTATCAAAATAAAAAAATTAAATAATTATTTTTCTCTAATAATATTTGTCTTGGCTTTACAAGCGTAAAACCAAACATCAGACATGTAAATACATAATACATCAGCGCTACCTAACCACATACAGGTCCCTTCAAATCTCTTAAACTAGTTGTCTGATGGTCAGTTTTTAGTGAACTAAGCTACGAAAAGTATAATTTGACTAACAATCTGTGATACAGGAGATTTTGATTTGCTCTTTTAAGTGCCACGGTTGTATGTCAAGGTAGACTGACCATTAATTCTAAGGCAAAAGTTGATCCAGACTACATCTTTAGATTAGGTAAGCAGCGAAATTGAAAGATAAACAAAGTTTCTCACCTGGCTGTAGATTTTGTTTGGATTTGATTTCAAATATAACGCTGATTTATTCATAAATTATATGAAACTTTAACTAGGGAAGTATACAAATATAAAGGAACATATATCGGGTATGCCACGAGTAACCCGACAAACTTCTCAGGTGGTTTCAATCAAAATAATGAAACAAGTTCATATAAACATGTGTATGGAAATATTTTGTTAGCGAACTACGGCTAGCGAAAGATTTTGCCTAATTTTCTGAAAAAGTATTGCAATAACGCAATTATGTTTTTATGTGTCAGAGTTTTTGCATATAATGTAAAAAGAACTAAACAATTGAATAAAATACGTCCAAGGCCTGTAAGGCTGTAAAGATTCGGTCTCCAAACGTGCTTTGTTTAGAATTGCACATAAACTTCATTAAATGGTTAATAAACACGCAAACTTTTAACCGAACAAGTAGAGAATATTTATAGAGAATTTTTGAGAGCATGATGTAAAATAGGCCTATAATAAATAAACACAAATTTTATGTTTAATCAAATAAACTGTAACATTTTTTTTGTGAACCTTAAATTTTATAACAATTATTTTGGGGATAGATTTTTGGAATGCTATGCATATTGTTATGGACGCCTATGAGAAGTCCTGGGAATTTTCTGAGAACCCACCAACACGAGGCCAGATATGTGCAATTGGTGTACAAGACTCTACCGTATTGACTACGTCACAAAGGGAAGACTTAAATAATCTTTTGGAGAAGTACTTTTGCAATCAAGGAGAGAAATTAGGAAGAACCCATTTAGTGCAGCATAAAATTGACACTGGAGATGCTTCTCTCATAAAGCAACGCTACTATCCCATGTCTCCCGCTAGATTGCAGCTTGTGTATGCCGAACTTGATAAAATGATTGAACTGGGTGTTGTAGAACCTTCAAGAAGTGCTTGGTCCTCCCCAATCATACTTGTGGACAAACCTGATGGTGGCCAAAGGTTTTGCGTCGATTTCCGGAAAGTCAACTCAGTCACTTGCAGAGATGCTTACCCCTTACCTCATGTCACTTCGATTTTTGATCGCTTAAGGGATGCCCAATACTTGTCTGCGTTGGATATCAAAAGCGCTTACTGGCAGATTCCCCTTGAAGCTTCAAGTAAAGAGAAAACTGCCTTTACAATCCAAGGAAGAGGTCTTTTCCACTTTAATGTTCTCCCATTTGGACTCCACAATGCACCAGCCACCTGGCAACGATTGGTTGATAATATATTAGGGATGGACTTGGAACCTTTTGTCTTTATCTACCTTGATGACGTAGTAATAGTCACACAGACCTTTGAGAAACATCTTGAAATTCTGGAAGAAGTCTTCAAGCGGCTAGCAGCAGCTAATCTAACCTTAAATCAAGACAAGTGCCGATTTTGCCAACCTGAACTTCGTTATTTGGGCTATATTGTCGATGCTAATGGCCTGAGAGTTGACCCTGAAAAGGTGAAAGCCATTTTGGAAATTCCTACCCCTCGCTCAGTGAAGGAAGTCCGTGCATTCTGCTGTACTGCAAGTTGGTATCGGAGATTTATCCCAAATTTTGCCTCTCGTCTTTATCCTCTTACTTCAATGCTGAGGAAACATAACAACTTTAAGTGGACCATTGAAGCTCAGGATGCTTTTGAAGATATAAAGGGTAACCTTGTAAAATCTCCAATCCTTTCTTGCCCAGACTTTGGGAAGGAATTTACCATTTCTTGTGACGCTTCGGCTGTTGGTGTTGGAGCGGTACTCTCCCAAATGTCAGAGGAAGGAGAAAATGTGATTGCCTATGCAAGTCGGACGTTGAGCAAAACTGAGCAAAAGTTTTCTGCTACAGAGCGGGAGTGTTTGGCCGTCATTTGGTCAATTGAAAAGTTCCGCCCTTATATAGAAGGAGTTCACTTTGTTGTTGTAACTGACCATCACAGTTTGTTCAACCTTTTAACTTCACTTTGCTGCATCGCAAAGGTAAAGAACACGTCGTTCCGGATCTTTTATCTAGGAACCCATTAGAATCTGTACCTGCAGAATTTATCGTTGATTCCCTCACTAACGGTTTTCCGATTGGGGACAAGTGGTATCTGAAGATGATCGACTCAGTAAAAGAAAAGCCTGACCTTTACTCTTCATGGAAAGTTGTCGATAATCAGCTCTGGAAGTGTGTCCCTTCATCTACTTCGGTTGGTGATGAGCAAGAAGATTGGAAGCTAGTTGTACCCAAGGATCAGCGTGGGAAACTCTTCAAACAATTTCATGACGCTCCTACATCTGGACACTTGGGCACGTATAAAACCTACCACAGACTCTTACAGAAGTACTATTGGCCTAAGATGAGGAAGGACACCGCAACATATGTCTCTCGCTGTAGGGTGTGTCAGCAAGCTAAGTCGGCTACCTTAAAGCCAGCAGGACTTATGGGGTCTCAGAGAGTAGTGGACCGACCGTGGCAGACAATAAGTCTGGATCTGATGGGACCTTTTGTAAGATCATCAAGAGGTTACAAGTACCTGATGGTAGTGGTGGATTACTTCAGCAGGTATACCCTTCTGTTTCCATTAAGAGCAGCAACTGCAAGACTTGTTGCTAAACATTTGGAGGAAGATGTATTCTTGGTATATGGGGTTCCTAACATTGTGATTTGCGACAATGGATCTGAATTCATTGGTCAACCATTTCGAGATTTGCTCAAGGAATATAAAGTGAAGACTATCTACACTCCTAGTCATCATCCTCAAGCAAACCCAACGGAGCGGGTGAACCGAACTATAGGGAACATGTTGAGATCTTATGTTGGGGATAATCACCGCAATTGGGATATTAAGTTACCTCAGATAGGGTGTGCCCTACGAACGGCAGTACATGAGACCACTGGTCATTCCCCAGCCTTTCTTGTATTCGGACATGAGATCAACTTATCGGGTGAGGGATCTGGGAATCTTGGTGAAGAAGATTTGCCTCAGCTTTCCGATGCAGGTGATCACCTCCAGAAACTGACGCGCTTGAATGAAGTTTTTAAGGAGATCAAAGAAAGGATGAAGAGGGCACATGAGATTAATGCTCAACGATACAACCTGCGGAGGAGAGAGCAGCAGTTTAAAGAAGGTCAACTTGTATGGAAGAGGAACTTCACCCAAGCGGATGCAGTCAACTACAAGTCATCCAAACTCTTTCCAAAATTTGTTGGGCCTTACCGAATTAAGAAGAAAATATCTCCAGTGACCTATCAGCTCCAATCAGAAGATGGGCAATTCATGGGCACCTGGCATACCTCGGACTTAAAACCTTATCTTCAGTAACGGATGAAAATTTGGGAAATTTTCTCATGAGAGAGGGGGTGGTGTAACATTTTTTTTGTGAACCTTAAATTTTATAACAGAGAGTAAGAGTTAGATTTTATTAACTTTGGCAGACAGGCCTGATCAACCTGGAAAATCCATATCAGCTGGCTATTAAACAGCTGCAGCTCCAGCTGGCCAAACAACAATTGACTCCTACTTCCTGTTGGACTTTGTTACTGACTGTCAGGCTTCACGAGGCTTATTCTCTCTCTCTCATGGCGATAGTTTGAAGATTGTTCAGTTGGAAATTGAGTCTCCACGAGGTTATCTATAATGTCTTTACCTACATTGCTCCCTTCCTGGCCCATTACTGGATTGTTGCCAAGGTGAGGTATTTTAATATTCTTTTAAGTCAAATAATGTGTGCTACCAAGAAATTATAAATACTTTTGAATACAGATACTTGGAATTAATTTTTCTTTTCTCAACCAACCAGAGTAAATATATTAGTGAAATTAAGAAGCAGAAATTACTTGAGCCTTTATTAATTTGTAAGTTGTACTCATAAATATAAATCCTTTCAGATTGTAAATATTATCATAGTGTTTTAATGGTTTATATTTTCTTAGATCCAAACATATGTTGTTGCAATGGTTAGAACTTTTATTTTAAATAATGCATTTGAAATAACAACAAAATGTACTTTAGGTAATAAATAGTGTTGTGTGGCCTATAAGTTAAAAATTATCTGTTAGTCTGTTTTATTTTTGCTGTTGTTTGTAAATTCAGGATAATAAATGTTGGTAATTTATGCTACGTGCTTTGTCAAAATGTAAGTAAGAAAAGGCATTTGTAGAATAGGAAACAAATAAGAAAAGATGTTTTCAAGTGAATTCTATTTAAAGCTTATTTTAGTTAATAATTTATTGTTGGAATTTAATTAACTATATCTCATTATATTGACTACTGTAGATTGAGTAATTGACTAATAGTTAATTTTTGGGGTTATTTACATTACAAACCGATTATATATCTCTCAAAATACTTCATGTTAAGATTATTTCACGGAATATTTAGGTTTCATTGTTATTATTGTTAACATAAAATTTTACGTGCTATTCTGAAGCAACTATTATACATCTTTTAGTGTCAAATATTTTTGTAGATTCTATTGTCTGAATTGTGCTCAGGGATTTGTTCGGGAGCGGTTTGTGTGCCTCCACATAGGTCTGCGTACCACTACCTACCCAGTGCCCGTGCCATACCTGCTACTGTGCCTTCCTCCCTGACCGTGAGCCCTTACGGAGGCGTATGGTTGTGATCTACGTAGTTGAATAATTACTTATAAATATCTTTCTTTATTGGATACATATTGATGTTTAATGTGCTTTGTGTAAATATGTGTCTAGTTTATGTAAGTATTGTTTGATTGATATCTATGGGTAAAATACCAGAGTACTAGTGGCCGGCCAAGGTAATGTTGTTTAGTGTATAATTACTGGTGTTTAGGGTATATTGTATTGATAAATCTAAGGGTTACCTGTACCCTCAGACTGTTGAGATCCAAATACAGAAATGGTAATCAAACCTTTTTCCATGATATGAAATGTAAAATTACATAATTTTAATAAATATTTCATTTGATAAATGTTTTTTGTGCAATAAAAAAAACAGGCTCTTAGAATTTTTCTAAACTTAATGATTACATTGAATGAGTTTAGCTTTCTTACATGTATTTCCTTTTCTTAAATTTACCTTGTATTTAACTCACTCTTACTTTGGTTGGTTATAAGGTCATTAATTTTACAACATCATTCAGTAACGGGTCTTTTCCTTGTTCTGACTCCGTTCTCCTACCACACTACTACTGGAAACAAGGTGGCGCCCTCGGATAGTACCGTTAACAGTTAACTCTACTACGCCGTTAACTTGTGAAAACCACACCTACCCTTCCCACCCCCTAGACTGAGCAAACTGAGACCGCTATATATATATATACGATATATATATATATATATATATATATTTATATATATATATTTAAAATAATGGTGTGACAAAATATGTCTCCAAGTATTTAATAACCCAATAAGGTGTCCATAAAATAATTTTCTACTCTGGTAATACATCTACACATATGTTATTCAAGCTTGTAAAAATTAAAGTCGAATAAAGTCATTTGCATACGGCTTTGTTGATAGCGGCTCTGACGAGTTTAGAAGTGCCGAGTTAAAAAGCAATTACAACTTCAAAGTAAGCCATCAACGGTTTGCACCCTTTGAAGCAAGTAATGGAGAGTAGGTGCTGACTGACCATGGAACCACATCTGGCCCTGACAGCGTCAGACTAAACTGTTTACCTCTTCTACAGCGTGTACGAGAAAACATACTTTTGTTATCTTTACAAGTGTCAAAAATAGTAGTCAGAATTGTAATATTTTTGTATTACAACTCTTAATTTTGGCACATATAAGACAAAAAACATTTTTTATACATTAAAACGATTTTTTATATATAAAATAACAAGAACCTTTGTTATTAAAGTAATTTAATTGGATCCTATTCAATCATTACAATATACTTTTAATTATATGTATCTTCCCATTCATTTAGTACTAGGACGAGTTGGCTAAGTATGAGATAGTAGCTTTATATCAGTCATATTTGGTAGTGTTACTACTATTGTATTGTGTTATAACCATTAGTAATATGTACATGTGGTAGCAAATGTGTTGATGAAATAACATTCATTTTACGAGCTAACATATTTATTAGTCCCTTGCTAATGGTGGCTCCTAATTATCCAAAACCTCACCAAACCTATTCCCATTTAGTGTTAACTTAATGGAACTCTAGAACACTAAAAATATAATTCTACCAGAAATAACAGCATTCCAGTAAATCAAACCAAAACATGTAGCATTTGAACTATTGGGTTTTGCATAGCAAGTTAAATGAAAAAATAGTCGAATAGTAGTTAGTTTCACCAAAATCATAACTTTTCAAACTCCTCGAGATATCAGTCTTTCGATTCACAAATCGTACGCCAAACATTGGGAAATTCAAATGGATCTATCACGCGTAATTAGTCTAACATAACGCTTAGACCTATTCTTGTCAGACCATAGTGGTAATTTTTTTAATAGTGTTATTGTGGTCAATGGAAAGGTTCATTAGTAGTTTTAAGTAAGAAATAGGTTTATTTCTAGAAATGCTTTATAAAATTGTTCTAATTATCCTTAATAAAAATATCAAGTTTAAAAATTGAAATTAGTGCCAATTTTAGTAAAGACAATAGGTACAGCAATTCATTATTTTCTTGAGTACAATTTTCAATATAGGCTCTTATTTTAAAACTTAATGTATAATAGATTGGAAAATACCATAATCAAATTAAAAATCCCCCTCACCCTTATTGGGAAAAGAGGGACATAATTCTAAATCAAAATAAATTTTGAACTACACACAGAACACACACAGTTTATTGTAATATTAGCAATATCAAAAACATTGTGTGACGACTTAAGACTGACTATGGTTAGTGATGTAATTTACTTTGCAGTTGATGGTATTTTGTATTACAGTAGATTTGACTTCTGAAACCTATCTAAGTCACACAAATATATAATAACAGAAAAAACGTTAACTAAAAAAAAGGTAATTGTAAGAAATAGTTGAAAATACTCGTAAATATAAATAGCAATACATGACTAAATATCATAGAAGGTAAAATTTTATTGTCGGTTACCGAAGCAGTGAAATTTGGTAAACATTGTGCGATTTACTTTAAACGATATTTGGTGTAGAATTTTTGCATATTATATATAATATTTCAAAAGGAATTCAGTGGAGTTTAAACTTGCGCAACTTCCGTGACGGTCCGCAGCTGACGGCAACTGTCACGTGATGTAGGCTCCATAAATTGTTGCTCTTGATCCTGCCTCTGAGTGCATCTTCATGTCCCGAAGATTATCTTTATTTTTGAGCTTCTCTGCGTGATTTCCTGTGGTGCTATATTACTATAGTGAATACAATGTTGCTGAGGCTATTAAATAATACTAATTTGATCGTCCCTCTCTAAATAAACATTTAAATATGGAAAATTTATGGAAAATAATCATTTACTAAAATGTGACTTATAATGTCATGTGCATTTATAATCTGGAAGTTAAATTGGTAAATTGATTGTGGGAGTTCATCATCGCCATTGTGGTCATTCATGTAAAAAAGTAATCGCTGTTTCTGATGTTTGGAGTAACAAGTACGATCATCGAACTCGATGTTTCTTTTATAGAAACAGAGCTTTATGCAAAAATTTCACATCTGATAGAGGTTGTTTCGTTCTTAAGATATCGTGTGGAGAGACAGTTGAATAAAAAAATAGACAGGCAGACAGAAATGAAAATTTTCTAGTCCTCAAGAAACTTGCCTATTCCATTCGCCATCAATTTTCATTCCCTCCAATCATGATGGCCAGAATCAAATAATAACATAATCCAAAAATGAATTTATGTATTCATATGTGGACTAGTGCAATATAAGCGATCTGGTGAACACGATATCTGCCGTAATTTTAAATTATTTAAACTAACCTTTGTTTTTGCACATATTTCTGATGAGTTTGTTAGCCAGTATTAACCACTTTACGGTGGCGTCATTTTAAACCAAGCATAAATTTTAACTTGAGTAATTCCCAACATAGACTAAAAAACCTGTACATATTTAAAGGAGTTGTGTAAATTATAAACGTCTTTTATTTTACCTTTTTTCAATCTTTTTTAAAGATGGCGGCCATTCAAAGCTTGATAAAGGAATGGTTATATAATTTTACAATTATTATTAGATCATTTACAGCAATATTTGTTCTTACGTATATTTTTATGTGTCTTGGGATTTCCAGATAGCGAGCATACAAAGTTTTAAGTCATATTCAACATTGTAGAAATAATAATAAACACGATAAACTACAATAATTCTTAATAATATCAAATAAACGTGGTACAGACAGAATTTATACGTATATTGGTCGAGTTAACCTGAACCATAAAACCATTCAAGATGGCGGTTATTTGCATTTGAACATTTTTATCTCTAGCATTTCGTAACATAACTAAAAATTGAAAAACAGTTCCAAGCATTATTCTTACTTAATTTTTATAACTCCTCAGGTTTTAAGCAGCTCTTTATAGTTACTGAAGTACACAATAGAACCGTTAAAAGTGAATGTGTTTATAATTATAATTTCGGATTGATTGTAACCAAGTCCATGTTTTTTCGGAGGAAATTGATATGTTTATAATATAATAATGTTCATCTCGTAAAGTTTCAGGATTATAGATATTATAAATGTTTGTTATGATTATATTAACATGCCCCAATTTTCCCATCAGTTTTGTGCAAATTAAATATCTAAGCTATTAACGCATCTTCAGTTAGAAATTTATAAATGAAAGCTTCATGTGGAATCCACCTTTCTTTATACTGAGCCGGGAGAGAAATTTTGGATATTTTTATTGTTAACCTTGCACTTAAGAAACGAGATGTTAAAAAGCCATAAAGAACTTTAAAACTGCAAATATATGTGTTCATACAGCCATAGTTATAGCATGGCTATCTGCTAAATCACTTAAGCTTATATGTAACATTTTAAAGACAGCACAATCTTGTAAAATATTATATCGTATTTTATTCGTTATCTTTGGATTATCTTTCGTTTTTGCCTTATAGATAATTCTTTCATTGTTTATAAATTAAAAAATACAATAAGGAGTTTTAATACATAATTTAATGTCGTATTTAGTACATTATTTGTTATTTCAGTTGACAAATTAAAGTGCAAACAAGTGTATAATGGAACAAGAATAAAATTATTAATAAAATGTTAGTGAAAGGAATTTAGGGCAAGACCGGAGGAAATTTCACATAATATGTTTTTATTATGTGAAGAGAAAGTCATAACATTCCACTTCAAATATTCCTCCACATCTGTACCCTTAAAGCAACTAAAAATAAGTTATTAAATTCTAAAAAACACAAAGAGAACTATCCAAGTTATGAAACAAATAATTTTCTTTTAATTAATGTCACCAGTAGTATTTATGTGCTAGTTAGCATTACAGTAATGTATGATAGAAATCTAAAGTTGTGACTTCAGACAAATGTCACAAAAAGTTGCACATGTTAACTATAAAAATTTAAAAAATATAAAGAAAAACTTAGGAAGAATACAATATTGGATTAAAAACAAAAACACCTTAAGCAATGAATCTGTGTGTTTAATAAATAAACTGATAAAAGAAAAATAGGAACTTCCAGCTTCCTCTTCCCATTACACCAATATGATAATATGGTTTTTTTTATTTTAGGCATTGCTGTGTCATCGTGGTTTTGAGATGCTTAATGTGGATTAACAATATTGATTTTGATTATTTAAAACGTTATCTGTTCAATCCTGATAAAAGGTTTTCCATGGTGGTTTATAATGTTCCTAAAACACGTATATTATTGATCACATAATGATTTAATAGCTATTAAGACGAAGTAAAGTTTCTCTTTTATAATTTATAAATATTCACATAAATCTATCCAGTAGCTGCGGAATAATCGATGTAGTAACATAAAAAAAACATTGATAAAGTTTAAATTGTGAGCGTTTCATTTATGTAAACTGATTTACAACTAACTCATCATCCAAAACTATTGAAATGAAATGAAATATCTTTCATTGCCTCAGACATTTTATAACAATGTACCGCACACGACTTTCTTTGTTGTCACTGACGTTATAAAACTGTAATAGTTCTAACACATTGACCCACACATTTATACTTGCTAAAGTTTATACAAAAAATTTAACGGTACGTACCCCGGTTGTTGACCTACCCGTTATCAATGCCCATGAGCTTGTCTACTGAATAGAACTCAGAGGCCACTAGCGCCTCTAACGTACTTTAATTTTTCTGATCTTAAGCCTTCAGGAGGTATATTGAGGATGTTTATACCAGCTTCTGATGGCAGGCGTTCAAATGGGATTGTACGGTAATGGGACTGTCGTTCCAAGGTACACTTGGAACGACATTAAAGGGCAGTCCCTTGTGCAAGCAACCTTGCTGGAAGGGTCAGCAACCAAAGACCCCTGAAGGCTTCTTTACACGTCACACTGTATTTTAATTTTAAAATGATATAAATTGCTGATTGCTGGAGGCGAAAACTCAAAGTTGGACTTGGCTTAAATACCATACAGACTAATACCACAAGATAAGTGTGGTTAAATAAAGCCACAATAAGCCGATAACTGTATTTTCCGACTACGTAGGTTGGAAATTTTGTGAAGAAACAAATATACTTGAATCAACTATTGCACATACACACTGCCAATGTGATAATTCCAGGTCAAGCCTGTGCAAAGGTGTAATCTTAGGAACGTTATTGTTGGAGTTGATTTTTAATTTCAATTTTTGAGGGTGAAATGATTTAATATGTTTTAGAGTGGTTTGACTGGACACTAACAGGTTAATTCATTTTTTTTTGATATTTTAATGTTCATAAATAAACATTGCAACACCATGGGATAATTACATAAATTATTTTAAATATACAAATGAGTGAAAAAGACTGTGCACGATCATTTCATTAATTTTTATTGGACAAAATGTTTTGTATTCTACTATAGACATATTAAGAGTCAAACAAACTATTAATAAACTGTATAGATCATACAGTTATGACATCACTGTCATTTCGTATGGAAATTTACAGATTGCAATAGAGACAATATAAACAATGGGTAACTGCTTATTTGGCATTATACAGTGACCGTCTAAATGGATATATGCTAAGTAAGAGCTTAAAGAATTTTACCACTTATTAGTCAATACTGACATAGAGCTCTTAAACTACTCAGAAACATTCCTCGTACATCTGTTTGTCTTGATATTTTCTTTTCTATCTCAGAGTTCTACTCAGGTAGTTTTATATTGTCTGTTATTAGTTGCTCTTCTATGAGCGTTCTTATGATTATATATATATATATATATATATATATATATATATATATATATATACACACAGGTCCTGCAACAAGAAATGATTTCTTCTAACTGTTTGATATTTAATTTCAAATTCTTCCAAGACTTACCAGATATTTATAAAACGTCATCACAAGGTTAATACCAACATAAAAAGTAGTACTAGTTCAGCATAATTATAGTGGTATTATATAAGTGTTAATAATTAAATCATACATTAATATAGTTCAAATCCCACTTGCGTTGATTACCTTTCAATCTAAACTTTCAAAACTAATTAAATATACCACAATCAATTTTAAATTGACCTACGATTTAAAATTCAACTATACGTACCCTCCAAAACATATTATATGGGAAATTATTGACGAGATTATGAAAAGTAAGAAGGTTTTAAATTCTCTCTTATGTACAAATTGTTTGAGTACAATGAAAATTAATGGATACTTAACAAGTGTATAGGGGTTTTTACATTACCATTCGTACAAAATAAAAAAGAACAATATTTAAAATAACGACCATCATTCTTTTAAGTTCTAAGTTTATCTACAGTGTTATCAGTAATAGTTTCTACACCACGGAACCACAGTTCATAAATTAATTCGTCCTAACTTAAAATATTCCACTTCGAGAGCCATTTTTGGTTAAATAAATTTAACTTAACTATCACTACTTAATTGTATACAATACAAGTTCTTTCCAAAGTTTTCACTATAACAGTTTGTATGAGTTTATTAAAAATTCACTGGATGCATTACAAGCAGAGTGGCGCAGTAAATATAACGACTTGGATTGTAGATATTAATATTCCAGAATATTAATATTTAAATTATCAATGAGACATCCAAGACGATATAAAATATTTTTTATTAGTAAGCTCCGAGTGAATATTGAGTACAGTTTATTACTAAATTGTTAACTATTAAATATTATCTGGTTTGTCTAAAATAAATATCACAGTTCTAAATAAAAATAATGGATTTATTTTACACTGGCAAGTTAATAAGTTCAAAGTTTCAGAATTTTCACCACTCTATTTTCCACAAAGAATTGACAAACCGTTTAGTAATTTTAAAAGGTCCTTTGGCAAGAAATCAAAATATTAATCAAACATATCAAACTAAAAATCAGAGCTCTCTTCTGAAATAAAATAATAAAGGTTTCAAATAAAAATCAAATACCACTTGGAAATAACTAAAATAAAAATGTTCACTTCTAAGTTCACTCAAAATTCAAAAATAAAAATTTAAACTTCTCTTTCCACTGGTTGAACCTTAACTTTCAAGTCTTTGCAATTGGGATTACAACCCTCTCAAACAGTTATTAAAGTTCAATTAGTTACCAATTAATAATTCACAATAAAACAGTTCCAATTAAATATTAATAAATTACTAAATTTCCAAATTTCACTTTAAGTTATTAACAAAGTTCAATTTTAATTCACTTTTCTTGTAAGTTTGAACCAAATGTAACTTGTATGATTCTATTATGCTCTATTGTTCATCAAGAATTAATTATTCAGATTGCTCTGTAGTTTCTATGAATTTAATTGTTTCCTCAAAATCCCTTGCGGACAAAAAATGTAGAAACACGGCCCACTGTAATTAACTTAATTTACGATAATTACCAAAAGAATGGCGGAAATTATGAGCTGGCGGTTATATACTTCCCCTTCCCACCAATTCTGATGGACATCCGCGGTGTCCTCTCATCGGCCCAGCCGTATCCAACTAGGAGAACAATAGCCTTCTCAGATCTGCCAAGACAAGTTCTGATCAATTCAAGGCAGTGAACCGCTCTCCTAAAAACTTAAAATTACCAGCAGTAACTTGCCAAAGGATTACATATTCGTTTTTATCCTAACTTCTCACAATCTAATTTAAAATTAAATCCCAATGTTTCTTTCCCAAAATGTTCATTTAATTTAAGTTTTAATTTAAAAAATTAGCCAACGTAGCTTTAAAACGCTACAGACATCTCTAAGTTCCAAATCTGTTGCCTCAGAGTTAACGGGCGGGTGATGAATTCAAGCATAATATTCGATTTACGTGCCGGTGGGAGCTGGGTAACATTTTGTGTGTCGTTATAACATTGTAAGTTGTGCTCAGACAGAGCTGCAAAGTCAGCTGTCTCAGAGTTATTGTGCGGCTGATGAAGTCAAGCAGCTAAACCAGATTACGTGCCGGTGGGAGCAGAGATATCATTTTATGTGTCGTTATAACAGAGTAAGTCTGCAGAATCAATAGGGGACTCGGTAAACCTCCTTATTTCTTTCTTCCTCAATGAATTTAAATGTTTCATACATAATAATTATATACAATTTCATCACTTATATTGGTTGTAGGTTCAGTAGTTGATTTAGTATTTTTCGAAATAAAAATATTATCTGTCCATAAAATATAGACATATTTTATTTTTTATAATAAAATTCTAAAACATTTACGAATTGGAAAATCAAAAAAGGAATAGTTAGAGAATAATTGGTAACACATTAACACCAACCGTAGATGACTTTTAATCTTTAAACATTTATAGCATTCTTATGCAAAACTAGTTTATAATCAACTCTTTTTTGTCTAGATTATATTTATTGCAGTCAAGCAACTTGTATAAATTATTCCGTTGCCTCTTTAGTTTATCAGGACATTAAAAGAGCTCACCTCAAGCACCATGTATTTTTACGTGCAATATCGTATAAATGTTCATATAATGGTAAACCAATATGAAGATTATGTAAACCATATATAACTTGTAAAATGAATAATTTAGTCATAATTTACTGTGTTGTGTAATGAGGTTAAGAGTGCGGTTAAACAAATCAGATTACGAGGCGACAAGAGATCATAGCAGCTCCTGATTGGCAATTAAGTCATAAATCTCTCTCAGTTACCTTCTCCTCATAAGCTTCGGTTATTTTCATATTTTTATTATATTAGCCTACTATATTACTGGGAAGACTGGGTCATAAAAAATATAATGATTACATTACCTCTAAAACATATTTGTTAATTCATTCAAGGAGTCGGTTGAAGTAAGCAGAGGCTTGGGTTACGAAAATCAGTGCATATCATATTACGATTCGGTGCTTCGTTTCTGTTTATAATAATTGTAGAATATTCTATTACGTTTCTGTGACTGAGAACCGAAATATTTTGTAAATGTCTCATCCTCCAAGTGTGATTTTCTCCATTTATATGTGTGAACGTCGGCTTAAGATGATACCTTTGCTATTATTATGATTGTTGAAGAGCCCAGATTGTCTATAGTACTGTTGTAGGGTCCCTCAGTATTCCGTTCTCCTAATTCTGTTTCTCTCTACCTCAAAAGTTTAACAAAACGTTTATTTGTTTTTTGAGTATTATGGATTCAGAAGCCGTCCAAAATATTTTGTCAACCACACACACACACACACACACACACACACACACACACACACACACACACACACACACACACACACACACACACACACACACACACACACATATTATTTATATTACATTATACGTATCGGCTTATGTAAAACAATTAACCTTAACGATATAATGGAATCAATTTGCAGCAAGTGTGAATGTTGAATTCAGCTCCTTTTCAACTTCCGCTTAGGTCAGCGCCTGAAATCACATTGACATAAAATTAATCCTTCCCATTGTTCACATAGCTTCGTTATGTGAACAATACGAAATTTCAAAAATAGATTTTTGTTTGTTAGTAAAACTTATGATTTACATATAATTTACAAGAAGGGTTTGACGATTCTGGTAAATATTCTCCATTTGAAATTTGTAATAGCTGCTATTAAAAATTATTTTTAGTTTGTTCTTACTTATTTAGTTTTTGCAAGCAATTGCAAATATAGTCTAAAATGCAGAAACTCATACAATTCACTAAAACTTTACAGCTCATTTTGTAACATTATTATCTTATAAAACTAGGTTTGCATTCGTTAATGTAATGTTATTGTACAATTTTAAGCTTTTTAATACGGACTGACATGCTCAAGTTCCTTATTTTCAAATGGGAGCTTTGTTCACTTGGTCACAAATAACTCAACAAATTCCTTTAAGCTCATCTAGTAGGCACTAACGGAAGTTTCTCACTCCTAGTTGTTCTTCATGGAAACAAAATTTTCATTTAAATTTGTCCAAAGAAATATGTAATAATAGTTTTCAATGTAAACTTAGTAGGACCTACATCCAACGTTTCATGTCACTATATGTGACATTGTGAACCTTTAAAGCTATTTACCGTTAAAAAAGTAGCTTAAAACATGAATCTGCCGCCTAAAGAATCAAATCATTGCCGTTTTGTAAGGTAAAAAAGGATTTTACCTTGACCAAAGCGTACCAAAAGCGTAGTGAGATAAGAAGTTAACATAAATTAGACAATAGCCCTACACTAGGCCACATTTATACAAACATACAACAGGTATAACAGCCACATTGTAAGTTTCACTTAGACCAGTCCACGACCATGTTATAGTTTTAATATACAGTACTAGATAATGTTGACTAGAAATTGTATTATATATTGAAATAAAAATTAGTTCTTTAGTATCTCTGTAGTACATTATTATTTTATACTAAATCAATTTTAATAATTTTTTCGCCTTGTTAATGTTAACCTTAAAAGTTTAATTGTGCATGAAATTTTTCAAACGTATTAAGGTAGTTGAAATGAAAGTGTATGTTTTTAAGATTGAACGTTTTGATAGCATGGTCTGAAGCTGTTTTGGAATCGTTAATATTACACTAAGGGGCTATTTTTCATTGCCAGGGTCTTGCTACTGAATGCAGTATTGACTTTATTTAATCCGCAAATTGCTTAAAACTAGTAGCATACAGGACAAAACATTGACAAAACAGCGCAAACAATCTATACATAAGCGATAATGTTTTAATATATTTGACAGGCGAACATTTGTTATAAAAGTACTATTTTCATTGTTGCGTTACTCAGTTAAGGTTCTTACATTACAATGTATTATTTGTATTAATTTAAAGTTTTTCTCAAAGGTAGGTTATTTACCTGGTATATCCTACGATTTTACATTAGCGTATTATTCAATTAGTTACAATTATATTATGATTAATTATATTTATTACGTATTATAAAATTACTGTCTCACTATGATACATGTAGATAAAGACAACAATTGGTTCTAATAATTTGAATGGACAAGAACAAATATGGCGACTTTAAGTAATACAATAAAAGAAACACGATTTCTTGAAGACTGGCATCTTTTCAGGTGTCAGAAACGACTCAGACGTAAGTTTAAACACGTAAATAGTAAAATAACTAAAGTAATCAGTTATATTACAGTCGGAACACATAACAATAGTATTATCTTGTTAAATATAACCGGTTTTCACTTAATAAGCAAGCTACACGTGAAACAATACATCACTGGAAAAACAGATTTTAGACAAGTATAACTTATCATTAATTAATTAATTTACTTATTGTTTCATATTTTCTTACTTATATTTCTATAACTGGTATTAGAAAAATGACGCTTTAATTAACCAATATTATTGCACGTTCCCCTTATCATTTAGTAATATTTATTTTAGTTTCATGGTGATTAAGATATTAAACTGCTAATATATAACAGAGTATCAATATTAATGGCTCTTATAAGTAATGTATTAAAAGTTCAGAAGGTAGAATTTAATTTTCTTATATCACCCTGGCATTTTACGAGTATTGAAAAGCTATACTATGATAAAATGATCAATTCCATTAAACAAAAGTATTAGTTCTTAACATGTATATGATCTATGCATATAGTCAAAATGGTACACATCTCAACAGTTACACACTGGCAAGGGAGTGGGTGATGTCAAGGAGAGGAACTATAGTTCCTTCGTTGTTATACTTATATCACATTTCCATTTGGAACGTATATAACTACTTTAAAAATACACACAAAAATGTTTCGGCATAAAAACGTGTAGGAGCAATGGAATCTAATTCGTTTCATATTAAATAAAACGTGATATTATTATAGTGTGATCGTAAAATAAATTAAATTGGACCTTAATCTTAAAAATTGCAAATTATTCTTAAACTCCTAAACTACCTGCAGCTGTAACTCAATGCTACTCTCACTAAGGAACTTATACTGTACCCAAGACACATGATACTGGGGTAGCACAGCTTTTGTTCCCACAATAGCATGAAGTCACTCTGAAGCCTGAGTCTTTATCTTCTATGATATCGGCTCTTAGTATAGCCCATGACTCGATTATAGCAGAGGTATCGCCATCCAGAAAATAATGTATCTTTACTATGTTTTACTTCATCGCAGAAAATTATTTTACATTTCATAATGGCTAACCTATAGTGGCCGTGTAACGAAATCTTTGGGATTAGGATTCGTAAAAAAACATGAGAACACTTCTATAAATAAAATATTTAACTTTTGAACCCAATTGATACAATTCTAAGGAAAAAGAAATAATACAAGGTGATAATAATTCAGTTGAAGATACTTGTGGGATTGCGGGACTGGTACCTTACTTGTGACAGCTGACACACTCAGAGTTGTGTGGTTGCAGTCGCGTGAAAAGACCTTTAAAGTGAACAACATAGGTTAGTCTATGCAACTTATAGGACTGAGATATTGTACATTACACATTTCAAAGTGTTCTACATATAACGTCACACAGAGTCTCAAAAACTTTGACTTTGCATCCAGTTCTAACAATAAATTGGTCCAAACAAACATTACATGACTTAGACTTTACTATGCTTGTTCTTTTCATCAGGGGTTAAATACCATGCGCATATACTTCGTTACTTTAAGCTTTATTCTGCCCGTCTATAGTGGCTACTATCTGTACGAGTATGTTATCAAAGAGATTATTGGTGAACGCCAGTAAAATAAATGACAAAATTGCTCCAATTTCTGAAAAAAGCTACGACCTGCACTATTTATTAGTTATCATCTTAACCTGAAGCCCCAACACTTTACACGTTTTGGACAACAGATCCCTCATGTTTATTCAATCCATACAATCCATTCAATTATAGTAACTTATTTGACCGAGCTGACTGAAAAGGACCGTACATATCTAATTTGGTATGGTAACTGATGACATACGATTTAGTCCCATTTATTTTGTAACTGCGTAAACAAATAATCCCGGATGAGAATTACGAAAAATGAATTACAAAAATGTTTAGATGTTTGTTAACTTACAAAAGTATTGATTATATTTCGAAGTTAATTATTTTATCATGTACACTTTTTCTCATATTAAAAATACAAAAGAAAATTTATATTTTTGGAACACTGAACTAAGTAGAAAGAGCTAGTCAGAAGAAAAGCTGGGTTAAGCGGACACCAGAGGGTCCCTGTTTTATCTACGGAAGGCTGAAGCTCCGCAATAAGCCAACACTGCTTTTGTTGCCGAGTTTTTTGTGTGTATGTGACAAAACTTTACTTTGCAAAGAGGAAGCCTGCATTTACACAAGGAATGCCGGTTGAAATTGAAACCCGATCTCTTGGTCAAAGACTTTTCAGTTTATTTAGTAAACCTTTTTGCAGGAAAATTACAGTTGATTTGACGTGCTACCGTATTTTAATTGGATTAGGTAAATTAATGTTAAAAAAAGTGTTATGTTCCACAGTGGTGTGATAAAACACTCTCCCCAAACCCATCCCAGGTTATCTCACATTTTGAGACCTTGAGACTTCCAACAGGCACGTTATTTGGCTCTATAAACGGCTCTATAATTATTAGTTTAGTTAGTAATTACTACTCATAGAAAGCTCGATCTTCATATAAAAATGGCTCTTTGTAATTTGAACCGGAAAAATCGAAGATCAGCAAACACCCTAACCAGCCCTTGACGAGGAAAAAACTAAATTTCGAGTGCATATATTGAATCAATTAATTTGTTGTAATAAATCTATAGAACTACTATCATTATTACTGTGCTATTATTATTAGCAATAATTTGCAATTTTTTTAATACAAATTTTATCTAGAAATAGAAGAAAAATGTTTCTCAATTATTTATAATTTATTTAGACAGAATAAAAAGTGAGAAAAAAGTTACCAAAAGGACGAGGAGTCATCGTGACATAAGTTGGCCTAACTCTGGAGAAACCTCACCAAGTCCAGTTACAACAATGGCAGTGTTTCACTTAGACCAGTCCACGGTCACGTCGTAGATTCGTGTTTGTACTGTTTATTTCCTAGTTCACTTTGTCCAGGAAGTGTCGAGTGTATTGGGATAAAGGTTTGTTCAAATACGGTTCCTTAGTTTTCCTTGACACGCTTATATTGTATGTATACACAGGTTTCAGTTCTTAAGATGTTAATATTATGTAATCCTTACACATAAAGAATTATAAATTTGTAAGAAGAGACATATTTCCTGGGTATTAGGAGGATAGGAGGACGTAGCGTATTATTTTTGTAACATGTAATGATTGCTAATGTCCAAAATCGTATTACCTTTTTAAATTATTGCCAATAACAAATTGCAAAAAAAATATGCCAATGGCACATAAAATAATTACAGTACGGGGAGAAGTAGGTAAAACAACAATCATAGTTATAAATGAAAAAAATAACAGATGTATCCATTTAAAGAAACGACTATTACGAATCAAATGGATTAATAGCAAACAAGTCGTTGCGAACTGCTGAGGACTTCGAAACAAACATCAAACAACTGTTGTTGTCGATGCAACCAGAGGCAACTACTATAATTGACTGTCGATAAAGTTAGTGTTCCACGAAATAATCTGTGGATTCCTGAACTATATCTATATCTACTTTTTTGCAGTGGCTGCTCTTGTCATACATGTTACCTTTGAGATGTTACTTCTCTTTCTTACATCACTTTACGTCAACATTGTGCCCTGATGAAACGTACCTTGCGTCCTTTAGAAAGATAACAACAAGCAAGAACTAGCTAATATCTTTAATGCCAATGATTGCTTTAATGATTGTTTAGAAGTCACTCTTAATTCAGGAAACTAGTATCTAATAGAACGTAAATTTTACCGGAAATGTGTGATCAAGTCAGCCACTTAAAAGTATATGTAGGATATCATATTAAATGTTTTATCTTAACTATTTTAAACTGTGACTTCTCGCATACTATACAAAGAGATCATATATAATTAACAAATACTGATCAATCCTAGTTTTTAATTTAATACTGAGTGAGTCCTCAAAGACTTCCAATATTTAATTAATTTCGTTAATTACAAATTATACTTCGGCGTTCACCTATGATTTAGGAAAAGTAGTATCTGCCCTATTATCAGTTTATTCCAACGTGGATAATGAACAAACTACCCATAGTTCTAAACTGGGATTCCAAGGGACATAACATCCATGCATGCTGCCGATGTGATGATGTTTAGCCTCTCCTGATGTTCAAAAACCGTTCGTACGACTCGAAAGTGGCATTTCGTTATTTATCTATGAACTTAAGTACAGTAACTTATATGTATTTCAATTATCTTTTTGTAACTCAACAATTTTACATGACTATTTATTTCACTTTGAAATGTTAAAGATAATAGATGTTTTTCAAGAAAATACTACTGTGATTGTTTAGCAGCTTACCACGTATTCAAGAAACACATAATTGGAGTGCTGGAAAATGACCGTAATAGTGACGATATAAGATTCTCAGCTGATGACCTCAACAGGTACTTTGCAGGCATGGGTGGTGGAAGCGGGATTAGCCTCGAGAAATTGGATTTCTACAGAAACAATGTTTGTGAGGATCTAGTGCATGGTTTCAATTTTGTGCCAGTTACTGAGGGTGAGATCAAATGCATAATGAATAACATTACGTCAGTGGCTGTGGGGACTGATGGAATATCTATCAGGCTAGTGAAAGCCATGAGCCCATATTGCTTGGGAGCTATTACGCATTTGGTTAACCTGTCCCTTGCTTCTGGGTGTTTTCCATCATGCTGGAAGCAAAGTCTTGTCACGCCCATACCCAAAATAAAGAATCCAAGTGTGATTTCCCAATTTAGGCCCATATCGATCCTTCCGGCCATGTCAAAAATCCTTGAGAAGGTAGTGGTGAATCAGTTGACAGCTTTCATTGAGGCTGAAAATATTCTTCCTGTACATCAGTCTGGTTTTAGGAAGTCTTTCAGCACTACCTCCGCCTTGATAAACATTATGGATGAGCTGCATGTAGCGAAAGATAAAGGTTTTGGAAGTATTTTGGCGACGCTTGATTTCTATGAAGCGTTCGACTCAGTGAATTATGAACTGTTTCTTGCCAAATTAAATTTCTATAGGTTTAATGAAATCGCTATAAAATGGTTTGGCTCATATTTGAGCGGACGGAGTCAGGTGACGAAGGTAAAAGAAAACTGCTCTTCCTCGCTGTCGAAGGATACAGGGGTTCCTCAAGGTCATGTTTAGGGCCTGTTATGTTCATTTTATATACTGCTGATCTTGAACTTGCATTGTCCTCGTGTTCACTCTACTCCTATGCGGATGACTCTCAGATGCTTCTAACATATCCCCCTCCAGGTGTCCATGAAGCGGTGCAGTGTTTCAATGCTGATCTGCGTAGGGTTAAAGAGTGGTCGGAGGGGCATGGCCTAAAGTTGAATGCAGATAAGTGTTCTGTGGTGCATTTTTGCACACCATCCATTAAAGAGACCATGAACAGGAGTCTTCTCTCTGTTTCTGTTGAGGGTATTTGTTTGGAAGATCGTGTTTTTGTTAAAGTCCTGGGAGTTATAATTGACAATCAGCTAAACTTTCTTAAACATGTTGAATTGATTTCTCAACGTGCAATGTGTAAATTGATAGTTTTGAATAGATACAGAGCGTTAATTCCAATGCTTTCAAAGCTGCATATTGTAAATTCTCTGGTATTTCCATCAATATATTACGCCCTTCCAGTGTTTGGTAGCTGCTTAACTCAAGAGGCAAATGTCATCCTTGCACGGATACAGAACAGTGCGCTGAGGTTTGTTTATAATCTAAAAAAATTTGACCACATCTCACCTTATCGCAAAAGAGCAAATTTACACTCTGTTCAAGATATTTGTAGGCTCCAAACTGTGACATTGGTGCATAAGGTTTTGGTAACTGGTGAACCCTCTTACCTGAGACGGAAACTAGTGGCGCGAGCGACTCTAAGAGAACGGCACACTCGACAGGACGACAAGCTGCAACTGCCGCGTGTGCGGTTGGAGGCTACAAAAAGGTCCTTCTCGTACTTTGGACCCCAGGAGTACAATGCCTTACCACCAGTTATAAAGACTTTGTCTGTTAAAACTTTCAAAAAGGAAGTTAAAACTGTATAGGTACCTTAATGATGTATTCTTGTTTAAGTATGAATTTTCTATGTAAATTACCAGCACACAATATTTGGGTGTCACAGTTTTAAAATACGAATTGTACTGTTATGATTAGTTTGACGTGAGTCAATTTGTAAAACAGATTGTAAACTGAAATCCGCTAAAGAATAAAGGCCTTATTTATTTATTTATTTATTTTATTTATAATATTTTGCAAGCTTCATGTTGAGAGTTGTTTTAAAATTTTACTATACACTCAAACGACTATCAACACTTTTTACTAAACAAAGTACTGTCATTTTCCGTGGTAATAAAAATCTGTGTTAATGACATGGAACCTTCCAATGTCATCCCAAAGGAGTGTGACAATATATCATTCGGCGTGAACACCTGCTCTTTATATATGTTGATTACCAACATTCTCATTCCACTTACAATTTCTGTATTTCTATGACTACCAAGAGCTTGTAACCACAATTCCATTAGCTATCAGTTCTCCAGCTTACATTTTAATGGTTTACTGTTTAAATATCGAATTTGTATAAAAATATTATCACGAAATAGTGATACATTTTATGTATTGCACGAATATAGTTTTCTCTCCATGATCCTTATAGTGTATCAGCTCGCAAGGTTTTTATCTTCGATAAATTTTAATCTCAGGATATCAAAAACGTAATCAAATCAATTACACATGCAATATTGCTGGGTGTTTAAGGTTGTGAATAAAAATATGTAACTACTATTCTTTTAAAATATAACTTGGAAATATATACTGTATAGTTGTATACAAAGTGCGAAATGACATAATTATTGTAAGAGCTTCACACAGGTAATTTATTTGAATCTTAAATAATATTAAGTATTATACTGTTTTTTGTCTTGCAAATATCGTGAAACACAGTTACTTTATTGTGTATGTAATGTAAAGTCAATTTCATACAAATACAATTATTACAAACAACCACACAATCAATTGACTGATAAATGACCAATCCCTTCATGGTTCATCCCCTCATAGCTTAATAAGTGATTTATTTAATTGTACTACATTTACAGTGCACAATATTAATATCCAGGTTTTATCAATAATCAGATAAAATATCAGATTTTAAAAACCCTTTCATTTTGGAACACATGCATCTGCCACTTTTCAACAAATTATATTCCAAAATATGTTGAACTGGTAAAAAGTAGAATTTTTACTTGTCAGCCATTGAATACTAATAATAGAAATAAGTTGTACAATCAAGCATTGCTGCACCCACGCAACACACACACACACACACACACACACACACATATATATATATATATATATATATATATATATATATATATATATATATATATAATATATATATATATATATATATATACAGGGTGTCAATTAAGTCTGGAACCTCTTTTTTTAATTTTTAAACCACAATATAAAAAAATACCAAAGTTCACACGTGCTTACTGGTGATAGTAACGCATACATCTGCCCAATTACCGACCGGATAATCCCTTTGAGGGACGGTCCACAAGGAGTCAGACAAAATTCTTAAATAGCAGCATAGGTCAAGTTTGGTATCAAATTAAAGGTCTTACTTAGCAGAGTACAATGCTGCAAATCGGACTTCAAAAGGTGGATTCATTCAGTAGTTATAGCTATTTGAATTTTAAAACAATTGAACAATGTAAATTATTAAGTATTACAAGTAAACACCAATTTTTAAGTACCTGTGATCAAAGTAAGTGTTCAAAATGTTCCCCTCCCATCATCTGACAATGTAGTAATCGAAGCCAGGAATCAATAATTATTACCAATAACACAACTACTGTTAGAATGTGAAAGTGGCAGATAGAGTCATACACAGCATCCACAGAAACTTAATGTTTGGGCAGGTATTACAGGAAATCAAATTATGGGCCCATTATTGCTTTTCCGTAGTAGTATAAATACAAAAGGTTTACCTGGTGCTTTACCTGTTTCCCACTCAGCTTCTTCCCAGGAACACCTGACTAATGATCCGATGTGCAGTACAGGTGTTATTCTGAAAGATTGTTCTTTCTAAACCATCCCATTGTTTACAGCATTAGATTAATCGTTTCGTTCGATTAGCACTGAAATGCACTCCACTTGTAGTTGCTTTCATTGTTTTTATTTCCATTATCATATGATTAAATATAAAAGACAAAATTTATGTAATATAAACTATTATAAGAATATACAATATTAAATCATTATTTTGAAAGTGAAATAAAAATAATAAAGTTTAAATCATTATTGAAGTAGATATTTTTTACAACTATTTAGGTTTAGTTTAAATTTTATCCAAAATCAAGCCATTGCAATTTTTTTCAAGGTAGCATTTACTGAAAATTTCTGCATCATTTCATCGAAATGACCCCCAGAGCACAAATTACCCCCATATATAGTAATGGCATATGCAACATAATTAATTGGTTTAAGGAAACTATGAATGTCGCAAGAAAGCTCAAGTATGTGGATGTTAGCACAAAAATAGTAAATATGACTTGACTAAGTTCGTAGTACGCAAACTTCGTTTACATATGGCGCCCCTTTAGAATTAAAATATGCGTTATGGTGTAGTTGGAAGAAAGGGAGACAAAGGTAAGTTTGTACGCCCAATATCTAGAAGTCTTACGACATGTAAATGTCAAAAAGGAATAAACATTATTGTACATGATCTGAGAAATCTGTAACACTTTTTTTGTTTTGAGCTATTGTGCATAATAACTTTTTTTGTTATAAGGTAACCAATATTTTACCAAACATTGAAGTATCGCTATCTTAAAACATTAAAATAGATAACAAAATTTAAGAATAAACGTTGTTCATAATAACTAAAATCTATCATTTAGGATCTATAATGGAACTTAGTCCAGTTAAAGTTTTTATTAGAATGCGAATGACCGCCATCTTTAAATAGTTAATTTTATTCAAATTGGCCAAAATCTCATTCAAGCTATGTAAAAATAGTGACTATACACCAAGTTTGGTCTAAATGAATGAAAAACTATGGCAGTTATCGTGTTGACTATTATTACGTCTATGTTATATCCTAAAACTGTGTACACCCGTTATCTGTTAATCTAACGACCACGTAAGAATAAACATTATGTTAAATGACCTTAAAATTGCAAGAAACTGTTTTGCGCATTAATATGTAATAACTCATATAATAAACATTCATTTCCTAAACTTCGAATGCCGCCATCTTCAAATCTTGATATAAATTAAAAGTGAAAGAATTAAAGTGTTTTGTAATGAACTAATGTATTTTACGCGCATAACGTGTGCTCTATGTTAAAAATGAGTTCAGTTACCAGTTTTGCTCTAATGCAAATACACGCCATCTTGAAAATTTTACTGGTTAGACTAACTAAATAACTCATGTAAGGTATATGCAAGGACTGCGTTTTTACCAAGTTTAGTTTTGGTATGTAATAAATTATGCCAGTTATCAAGTTTAAAAACTATTACAAATTATTGCCAGATACTAAAAGTATCAATTCTCCAGTTGTAACAGAGCCAGGGTGATATTAAGGATAGAGCTGCCGTAATGTCTGTCTGTCTGAGGAATGTTGATTGTGTACCTGCAGTAACACACCGAAAGGTACTTTAGAAGTCGTTGAGGTTATAACATTGCCAACGTAACACCAAAAAGGTTAGGATATTATGAGTGAAAACATTTACCTAGAAGAGAAAATGATGTGTATTTTAGAAAGTTTTTTATCGGTATCAAAATATCTGCGTGGACAATTCTTTAGAAAATATTTGAATAATGTATTAATAACTGATTTGAATGTACGAGAAATCAGCATTTATTTTTTATTTATTAATAAATATGTAGGGATATATTTTAATTAAGAAAAAGTTATATACTTGCATTAAACTTGGCGAACTTTTATTTTGTTATTTATATAACTAAACACACACTGCACCCGTGGTAAAAAAACATATTTTAAAACTTTTTGTAAGCACAGCGGTTCGTTCTTGTATTATTTTTTCTGTAGGAAATGTATATTCCTTAACCTACAATAATTGAGAGAACTAAATTAAAGTGTTAACGGGTTTACAATTAAATATTGTTTTGTTTTAAGCTATTAATGTTTATAAATTGGGATAAAGCTGATACGTGCAATATACTGCGTAAATGTGTAAAGAACTTTTCCCTTCCAACTCATACGGTTAGAATATACGATCATCAATAAACCTCTATGGCGGCAGGTAAGCTGATCAGCCAGTAAAAGGAAGCTCAGACCAAGCAACTTCATATTCTCCTGCTGATCCTCTTCTGATTGGACATCGCAGTTACCGACTTTTCACTCACCTAGACTTTATCAAATAATTTACTTTGTGAGTAAGTGTAAAATCAAACAAATATTAACATGGTATTACAGTACAGTTTCTTTTCATTGTCAGAAATCCTATTTATAATTTTGTGTAATCATTGTCATTGGGATATTTACAAATATTTATGATTCATAGACAAAGATGTGTTTAAAATTTAGTACATACAATAGTTTACAAATAATACACAGTTTTTTTGTTTTACGCGTTATGGATTTTATTTTTAAAATGGAGACAAGATAAACATTGTTATTCTTAAGCGGAAGACTGGTGGAACGAATCTAAAAGAGATCGAGGATTGTTCCAAAGACTCTTACTGACCTCACTACAATTAGGAATATATCATCGTCCATATGAAAGTTTACGGCAATTTCCTTATTCCTGACTGCCAAAACAACGGAGTTTGAGAACTGTAGGAAAGGAAACCTCACTGTAATTGTCTCCAAGAATTTATTTGGGTACATTTTTCATTTAAGTACATGTTCCCTATTACCAATTTATAGTAATACGGACTAATAGCGAGGCTGTCATAAAGGGCAAAAGATCATTGTACTTTCTTTTTCATTGAATCTTATTTATATTGACCTAATAAATAGAATAGAATAGAATAGAATAACTTTATTGATCTTAAGGACGTATACATGCATCAGATCTTATCAACGATACTAAAGATAAAAAACAAATTTAAAATAAGAACAATTTCCATGTAGAAGAAACCAAGCATAAATACGTATAAAAAAATAAAATACTTATACAAAGTCTAAATAAGCAATATTTGGGTTATAAAACTCCTACAGCCTATAGAATTGACTTTCATCAAGCATGCATGCATTTTTTTAAAGCTTTTAAAACTAACATATACTATCCTGTGTTACGGGATTATTAGAAAACTTTTTATGTTTGACATTTATATTATTCTCTCATTACAATACATTTTACCAATTGTGAACTGCACAAAATGTTGAATCTTTATAATCATTATGTTATTTATGGAGGCTAACAGGAAACTATTATTACCTAACGCATGATTTACTGAAGCAAAGACAATATACGAGTAATAAAGCTAATATGCAATAACAATATCTAAAAGGTAGACTTAATAATAAAAAAGTAAATCTTTCGGATATCCTCTGTGTGTCCAGTGCCGACAACAAAACATCTTTTGTGCCATTTAATGGTTTCCGATACACGTAAACTTCATATCGGGAACTCACTTTTGTGAGCCTTTATACGTATTGTCATCCTACTAAAGTGATTCTGAATATGAATAATACAGAAAACCCTCTCAGTAACTTTATAACTGTAAATTCTTGTAGCATCTGACTAATACAAGATGTACAGTAAAAATCTCCTTAAAATATCATGTCATTAGAATTTTAAAAAAAGTAACGTACATTGAAATGTTAATGACAATCTGGCAAAACGTTACTTCATGTACAAAGTGTTAAATCAGCCTAAGCTATAAAATGTAAATCTTCTTCTTATATAACATAAAATTCATTCTACACATAAGTTTAATAAAGTATATATACAAAAGCTTGTGCTTTTTTGCCTATAACATATTGTAGCACAGAGCTTATGCTCAGGAAAATACAGGTTAAAAGAAGAAATCAAAACGTTTAATCTAATCTTATGTAAAATGTAAATATACTCAGTCCTCAGTTTATTATAAATAAGTAAAAAATAATAATAAGAAAATTTTTCGGTCAGAAAACGATAACTTCACGTACATTTCAATCTCTTATGTGCCGGGATTATCCGAGGAAATTAAAAGAGTAGGCAGGAAATAGAACCATTTTTAGAGTCTAGAAAAAACTCTTAATCGAAGTCTTGTAAAAACAAACAAATGTACACAGAACTCAAAAAGTGTTTACTGTGCTATATGTTTATGTAACAATGAACGTATGGTAGATAAAAGATCATTAAATGAAATAATTAAAGAACATCAATAATACAAAAAAAGATCTAGTGGAAAAATTTAAAATTGATATCAGAAAATCATAATAAGAAATGAGATGACGCCAACAAAACCGAGAAGAAAATCTGTTCAAACTAAAACGTTTTATTGAGGCTTCATACATAAACTTAAAAGACCAACTACTAAGTGAACCTTCTATTGAAGGTAGCTAACTTTGGCTACCGATATGTAAAAATATTTAATTAGTAAACCTATACACATCTTGAAATTTTAAGAAACCTCACTCAACAAATAAAACATGACATGAAACATTTGACAAAACATGACATTGAGGTTCTCTGTTGCAGATGACGCGCCTCAATACCACTGTAAATGCCGTCATTGAATTCCCCACCATTGCTTCACCTACGTTAGTTCGGGTGTGAAGTGTTGTTTGTGCTCTTGACTCTTGTGCTATGACATCGCTTGGTTCATTTTCTCCAATCTGGACTTCCTCAATCTGGATCGTCAAGTATCACTTAATAATTACTAAGGCACCACGCTCGGTAGTCCATTGACGCATATTGTAATGTCATGACTTATACTGCATCTGAGAAAAAAGGGTAGCTCAATCCTCAAAGTGTTGTGTTATTACTTTTCAACCTATAACGGTGGAAGATTTCCTAAATCCTCCTATTCTTTTTGATTATCCAATGTCAATAATAAATATTAAACAAATAATTGTAGGATACTCATGGACTTTTCAATACTCTAGAATATTGAATCGCTTACTTCTATGTCAGTCAGAATTTAGTCATAATATTCAGCAAAAGCCATTAACACATTTCCAGTATTTGTTTTAATCCTTATTAGTACGATATTAAGAATTGGTGAGTCGAAACTTTACAGCTGTTCTCCTTTGTACTCATAGATCTTTGATGGATTGTGTTAAGTAAAGTATAAAACATTTCAGCTATTATTTAGCGTTACCTCTTTGACTGTTAACGCTCATTCAGTTTTCCAGATATATCCTATGTGTATATAGTTTTTCTAGTAGTATCCTCACTACCATCCATCTTCTAAATTTAATTTTTCACGTTTCTAATCTTTATTTAAATTTAAATCAGCTCTAATTTCATTAATACTTTGCATTAATATAGTAGTCTATAGTCAGCTATGGTCTTTTGATATTATTTTCCTCTTTAAGTAACAACTAGTCTCTAAATAAACATTATATTTTGCCGTATCACCATAACTTTACAAACACGTTTATTTTAGAGCACTGGATTGACTGTTCTCTAGGAGGAGTATGAAATCAATGTGAGTAGGAAGTATTAATTAATACTAAATTATTTATCATGCAATAATTTTGTAGTATTAATTAATACTAATTAATTATGTAGTATTAATTATACTACTTAAATATAATATTGTAATTATGAAGTATTAATTAACACTAATTTCTATCGGCACTGCCGGCATATGATTTTCTATTATTCTTACCTTATGATTGTATTCTTAAATGTTAATGTCATTCTATATGTTTTATTTAACTTTAAATAAAGGAAATTATATTTTAAATACATGTAATAGATCATACTTACACTATTTGAAAGTCAACAGTCTGAAAAAGGAAAAGTATTGTGAGACAACGCGAGCGAAAATGCTAATGATAAACAGATCTATTATATTGCCTTTAAGTACGGCTTAGTTATTCAATTATTTTCTAAAAGTTAACTAAAAAGCCATTATTCGCATTTTTTTAATTACTCAAGATTGTATGTGTGCCCGTTCAAAATGCTACAGGAAAAATATGACAATACATATTTTATATGTATATATTGTATACTAATGTATATTATATTATGTATGTATATTATATTAATGTATTATATATGTTATGTATATGTATATTATATACATATGTATATATTAGACTAGTTAGTTACATTGGATTAACCTTTACAGTGTAAGTTTTAAAATGTTTTGGAATATTACTTGATTTTATTAAAGATTTGATTAAAATGTCCTGTGAACTAAAATAGAACTGCTAATAAATCAAGTTATGCATACGTATATATAATTACATAATGTAAATAATGTTTTCTTCAATCATTGAATAGAAGTACATATTAACAACGCTACATTATCATTGTTAATCCCGAGATCAATTGAAATGAG
This sequence comes from Homalodisca vitripennis, assembly GCF_021130785.1. Taxonomy (NCBI): domain Eukaryota; kingdom Metazoa; phylum Arthropoda; class Insecta; order Hemiptera; family Cicadellidae; genus Homalodisca; species Homalodisca vitripennis. The sequence continues at coordinate 78,705,330 of NC_060207.1, forward strand.
CAGATGTCACTCTGTAATAGGTCTCTGGAAGCGCTACAACATTTAATCAAATTCCAGATTTATTGCCACAAGCAAGGTTGGCTCACATTCCCTGTAGCTCGTGCATATTGTCACGTGTAGAAGCAATTACTTATTTTACTCTGATTGATAGTTAAACTTGATCCAGTTCCAATTTAAATCGTGTCAGGGGGGCACAAAATTGAACACAAGTTTCTTATGGACTATACTAAGGATGTTTCATCAACTAAATACATAATTTACTTTGTTCCATGTATTACAAAATACAATAACAATATAAAGTTTTACCAGTCACACTCTTTGCTAAAATATCAAGTATATATAAATTACTTGAACAAACCCAAATATTAAACAAAATTACAACATGCACAACTTTTATTTTAGTAACTAGATGTGTACATTTTTATCACAACAAAGATTACATGACACATAATTGATTAAACATAATGTATTCGAATAATAATATATGTAAATGTTGGATGATTGAATAATCTAAGAATAATATCTCTAACTGGATGAGCGTTAGCTAAACTTATAAATTAAGGGACAGGACAAATTGTATTTCTCTCTGTCTGTATAACCGCACGATACGGTACTGACATACATACACTTTATTTCTGTCTGTCTAACCGCACGATACGGTACTGACATACATACACTTTATTTCTGTCTGTCTAACCGCACGATACGGTACTGACATACATACACTTTATTTCTGTCTGTCTAACCGCACGATACGGTACTGACATACATACACTTTATTTCTGTCTGTCTAACCGCACGATACGGTACTGACATACATACACTTTATTTCTGTCTGTCTAACCGTACGATACTGTACTGACATACATACACTTTATTTCTGTCTGTCTAACCGTACGATACTGTACTGACATACATACACTTTATTTCTGTATGTCTGACCGTACGATACTGTACTGACGTACATACACTTTATTTCTGTCTGTCTGACTGCACGATACGGTACTGACATACATACACTTTATTTATGTCTGTCTGACTGCACGAAATTTAGAAAACGAACGTACATATAAACTTGAAATTGTGTGTGGGATTTGTCAGGGAATAACAAATATTTGTACATTGGTGTTATGGATAACCATGATAGCAACGATAAAATTGTAAAATAAATAAATACATTTGTAAAACAACAAAGTAAAACGTGATATTAGTCATCTGACAAGTTACAGCAACGTATCAACATATATTTCAAAGATATTTTTAAAGCCATTACATTCTATTAGCGTAACCTCAGGTGTTTGCACATCAAAAAGGTTTAACAATTAGCTAATGAGTAAATGGCAAAAAAAATCAGTTGCAAGATGACCAACATGAAAATTGAAAATATCCTACATTACAAGATAAAAGTTCTAATGATGTAGCCTAATACAATGAGTAATTTGATTGAAATGATTGCAATGTACAATATACGGATGCTACATAATAAGTGCAACATTCAAATTGGCATCAATGCCCAAATATGTCCTACCGGATAGCCCAATAAAAATCTGTTGACTTTCATATAGTATAAAAGAAGTGTATTATATTTTTGTACAATGAACAAATTATAATCCCCTTTTTTCAAGTTAAACAAAATATAAACATAGAGAATGACATCAACATTTAAGAATACATTCATATGGTATGAATAATATAAAATCATATGGCAGTGTAGCATCTGAGTGACCATTATGTTATGCAGATGATACTCACCTCATGTAAAATGCACTATAGTGAGCGACGGCTACTACCGAAGTTGCAGCGCGCCGCCTAGTCGGCCGACGATAACTCCGAAGCATTGACGTTCTAACATTCTCGACAGTTGTAGAGTTGTTGCTGAACGGGGCGCGTGACTACATTACATTGGTCTGCGATCAGGGATCGGTCCATCGCGTGCCATATTAAAACGGTGCCGAAACAGGAATATTAAATGTTTCTACTTAAAGTCTCCGACTTAATGACAACCAGGCGACGTTCATTTACCTGCTCACCGCACCACTACTAATCCGCTTATACTTTGCTCATTTGCTTATAGAGCAAATTTATTTATAATAAATATAATAAAATGTTTAGGCAACGTTATTATTTTTGTGACAAAGTTTGATTTCAGTACGCTCATAAGTGGTACAACCTTTCCTAGCTCACTGGAGCTCTATTACTTAGATTTCTATGAAATGTAAGAAAGATGTTTATGTAATATGTGAGAAGATATTTCTGGACTTTCGATTTTGCATGAAACTTTCTATATATATAAAATAATGAATTCAATGATGGTGCATATTCAACCAAGGAATTAGGTTGAGTGTAATTGAAGCCTATCCCTCGGTAGGCTGACAAAAATTCTCTTTTGCGCGTAAAGAGATGTAAAACATGTCTTTTCTGTATGTTTACTTCTGTCTGTCAATCCTTCTGTCAGCAGAACATCTCGAAGATGAAATGGGCAATCAACTACAAATTTTGTATGCAAACTCATCGAAGGCTGTTACGTGACACGTGGTTTGGCGCACTCTACTACCTTTCATATAATAATTATACTCATAAATAAAGGTCATTTTAAAAATTGAAACTAAAAAAGTTAGTAATTACATATGTTATATTGGATCTTACTTGATATAGTTTGTCACATTTTTGTAAGAGCGTGTATGCTAAAGCTAAACCAGGTTCTTTAACCAAGACTACATCAGACCATGTAGGTTGTAAGATCTTAACTTTACATTCATTAATTAAATATACATTACAGAAGAAAAAATAAGGACAGTGAATTTAAGTCACAGCTCACGTGCAAGACAATTGTTACAAAATAACCTTGAATAACGCTGTGCCAACGCAATGTAAGCCTGCCAGATGGAGTAAACTATTTTCGTTTGTTTGTAATAAAATCTACTCTCCCTTTCAAACCAAATATTTTCGAGACACTAGACAGCTTCTTTGTTCCAATGAAACACTAGACTTTTATACAAGAATGGATGACTTTCAAAAGTCCAAACGTAAAATCGCATTCGAACAGTAAGCTAAAATTTACAATAGGAACACCAACAATCTCCGTGTGTTAAGCTTAAAGTACAATTCAGTGCGTAATACTAAATTTTAGTAATAATTTACTGTATAGAGATTTTTCGAAGGCAAAAATACCGAATGAGAAAGTTAACATGTGTACTTTTTGTACAGGGTTTTTGTGGTATCCTCTCTGGACTAAGGTATATTGCATTATTTATTTTTGACCCTATGTCACACATTTTAACATAATCTTTTGAACAAAGAATTTTTCGATCGGCGCTAAAAAATTATAGCAATTCTGCGTTTTAAAGGATAATGGAATACTCTTCTGATTCAATTTTCAATGTTTCTTCTTTTAGTACATTACTTGAAATAAAACATAATTTCCAAATAAACAATGATAATTTTGTAATGTAAAGGGACTGAGCAATTGTATCAAATGTGGTGAAACTAATTTAAGAATTAAATATATTAAAAATAAACCTGCGATTGTTCAAAATTAAAAAATATATATAGGCAAATCCAACTAAGAATAAATAAGCATTTATTACCAAAATGTTAACCGCATGAGATACAAAGTCAATGAACAAAGTGGCTTTGTATTCATAAACTGTTAATATTCACAAAAACTAATCTCTCTCGTAATATAAATGATTGAGAACTTGGGTGTATTAATTGTAGGGTTTACTGTTGTGACAGATCCCCCAGCAACAGTGTTAAGGAAATTGGAGGAGGTGTGCTCACTGCGTGAAACAAACAATTATCTCCCAATCCCATTCTATACAACTCCAATACATTTTTAGAGCATCTTCATAAAATTAGATATTTTCCATAGTAACCGAGCCAAGTTAATTGTTTGCTTTTATATTCCACCAAGCATGCCTTCGCTTGCCTACATTCATATGTCATCTACCGTCGATGCGGTTATTCACTGAGTTTGTCCAACCTATATTTTATTGCTAGGAGATTTTAACTTACTAGGAGAAAACTAATCCTCTGAAGGAATTACAACCTTTAAATCATCATAAAACTCCCTCCGGCGACTTACTTTACCGATGAGTTCTTTTGGATCTAATAGTTAGATTAATGTTAAAGTCCAGGAGGACACTCTGCCTTTAATTCAAGTTGATCGCTATTGTCCTGCCCCTTAATACTGTTCTACCAATGGTTACCTATTCCAAGTCACTAACTACACTAAGTATCCTGGTCTTCAAGAGATATAATTTGGATATAAGAGAGGATTGCCAAAGACTGAAGAATGTTTCACCCTGTACACTCAGTATGCGCAATACACTATTCATGTTAATCCTACAATATTTTTCACTTGTGTCACAGCTACGAAGAAGAATGATCCAATGCCTTCTTTTTTCCCTGGATGAAACCTCTTCATCAGACCCTTCTAGTATTACTGAGCTGTTTACTGGCTACTTCGCATATATTTTATCTCCCACAATCAGAGGTTCCCCTGCTTAGCTTCATTCTGTGACGGCAGATGCTCTGTGTGTAATGAATTTCTCTGAAGATGAAATGGAAAAAAACCTTTCCGAACAAAATATCATTAAATGAGATGGCCATAACCTGATACCTCATAATGTACTACGTATTTTAGATGTTGGTTAACTGGTACTATGACTTTATTTTTAATAAGATGGAAGCTTTCAAGACATCTTGAAGCATGGTTTTGTCATACGAATTTGTAAAGATGGTTCCAAAGAGAACAAAAAAACTACCGATTAAAAAGGACACTCAACCAGTATTAGCCAAGGTTTTTGAGAAACTGGCGTTGACCAAAAACATTCCCTTTTTCAAGAATACCATTACTGTCCTGCAACTAACTGGTATAATTTTGATGTCAACAACTAGACGGTACACTGTCAGATTTAATTAATACTCTAACTTCAATTTGTGGAAAGTACTTCAATAGATTCATTCAGAGCTTGACTGGCATTTACATTCAAATTCTACGCATCAAGCACGTAGTATTCACTTGTGAATGTGGAGTTTAGTTTCAGTTCACCTTCCTCTTAGTGCCACATAGTGCGTACTTTCCTCTTTAACCCTTCCAACGATAAATAGATTATGAGTGGCATTTGCTTCTTATTATACACAGTATTTTGTCCTTTTTGTTATCTTTTGTGTCTGACGAAATAAATATTCATAAAATATCAATGTGGAAAATATATGAATTTCGATTCAAATGTATTAAAAACTATACTATATTTAACGTAGTAGTATTAAAATTGCTTCTATACTGTGGAATAAATTCAATATGAAACTCATCTGCATAATATTTTTTATGGAAATATAATAAGAACAAATACTCAGTACACCTGAATGAATGTACCGTTATGCAAAAAGGTTTCTCAGTAAGTTCACGAAATAGTTCTCGTTGTCGTAATAAGTTTTTACTTTTATCGTCATGCCATTAAAACAAAAGAATTATTGATAGTTGTTACGTTTAAACTTATTTTTATAAACATTTGTTCACTTTAAAAGCTGCAGCATTGCTATGGCTCTTCAAAAGAGAGGTTGTCTTTGTTTGGATTACTAATCCTGGAGCTATTGGAGATCGAAGAAATCTTAAATTAAACACTCCGGGGTAAACATTTATTTTTGCAGAATATTCCTAGTTTTATTTTAAGACGGGATCTTTATAACCGATAACCGTTTATTAATATCAATCTGGGTTTTAATTTCTCCAAATTATATTTTTAAAGAACTAATCATTAATGTAATGATGTGTCATAATCTTGTTAATTTCAGTATACTGACATAGTGCAACAATATTTCAAAATATAGAAATGTGTTAATTTTACTTGTGATAACCATATTCAATTAACAGTAATATTTCTAAGGTTTAACCCTTCAAATAAGAAATTAATTTATGTAATATAAAGATATATAAATAAGATTATAAAATATTAACAAACATGTCAAGACATGTTGTTTTTACCTCATCGCCCTGCTCAGATAACGTAAGAAAACGTATGGTAGTATCTTAGTAAAATATACAGAAATATTAGTCTATCAGTCAAATTATTTTGAAACGGGATACGCTATATTACATAATGAAATATATGTCGTTCGTTCCATCAATAATGTATAGCCATATCATCTTTATAAATGCCAGTACCTATTCATTTATTCGGATGTTGATACCAACAGCCTAGAAAGTTAATTTTCTTCTTTTCAAAGATATTTCTAGTACCATAGTTAACTGTGTGGATGAATCTATTAAGACAATATATAAATGCGTAGACCTGAGGAGCTTACTTTGGTTAAAAAATGTATACTTACCATTGTAATTTATTTACGGTCCAAGATATTTCTTGGAGCCATAGTTGAGCGTTCTTTGTTGTCGCGACCAAAGAAACTTATCTACTTATCTTATATATATATATATATGTATATATATCTTTAAATCTGTAATAAAAGTAAAATAGTATATATATTATATATATGTATATGTATAAATATATATATATATTTATATATTTATATATATATATACAAACACTTCACACCTAATACTTGAGAACATTTACAGTTGAGAGAATATTTTTTATAAAACTTCCTATCTTCGTATTTATAGAAAATCTGTTTGTGGTTTTTAAGAACATTGATAAAGAAATCTTTCTTAAGAAATAAATGCACCGTTACCTACGATCGTTTTTATGGGAGTAGAAATAAGTGGATTTCAAAAATGTTACAAACATAAAATGAGGATTCTTTATCAGTTTATATTTTTTATTGGGTTAATAACAATATTAACTAATGAAAAATTCGATCGAACACACTGAGAAAACTGAAATACCCATAAATAAATGTTAAATCAATGTCAAATGGCTATATAAAGTACAGATCCTTAAAGTGCAAACTCTCTGTCTATTTAGACACTTGTCTGAGATATGTATATCTAAAACGAGATGTTACTATAATGCCTTAATTATTTTTATCCAGGTTAGGTTTCAAATACATATTTTATTAAAAACGATATTGCTGGTAATATAAAATTGTTTGAGCTATTTTTAACAGTTTTAGACTTAAAGTTTTAAGCGTGCATAATAGACAGGTCAATGAAAGAAGGTCAACAATGCTCTTCCTTTCCCTAATACAAACTTCTTTTTCAATAGACTTTAAATTACCCCTTTCAAGAACTTTGACGCTTTGTCTTAGTTTGTCGGTACCCTTTGTCACCGTGTACCGTCTTGTCGTTTGGTGTATCTAACAGAGGCTGTTGTGGTTTTGTTCGATCAAACTCATTGTTAAGATAATTTGCTCTTAGAAAGTTTAAGTTGCGGAAACTGTTGAGAACTGGATTAACAAATAAAATACACATATTTTAAATAGGCGGTTTTTAGTAAACAAATTTGTTTTAGAAAAAATTGAGGGCTTTGAAATATATTTTTAATTGATTAAAAATATACTTTTTCACTAGTTTTTATTTAGATAGTATGATACGATTTTATAAATAGTGAAGTATGATTGAATATATGTATCCTGATTTCTTACATAAGTTGAAGATCAAATTGCATACTTCGAAATTTAGTGTTACTGTTTTGTTGCTCCCTACAATCGAAAACTTCAAAAGAAATCCTATTACTTTTACAATATTCGAACGTACGTAAAAAGTTTTACCAAAGAACTCTTTTTATAACACACCGAAATAACGATCTTTGGAACTGTCAGTAAATATAAAAATTAACTAAAAACGTAAAGCTATTTTTAAGAAAATCGGTTGGTTTATTAATTTTAAATTTATTGAAACTTAGTAATTTAAACATTTTATTATTTTAAGGCAGTTCTTTCTAAGCATCTTAAATGATAAATTTAACGTAGAAGCAAAAAAACTATTATTCATGCGTTATCATGTATGTACTTGAGTGCTATAACTGTTGAATCATGTTCAGAATTATAAAATTTAAGGCTGACGGGGAATAAAAAAACCACGCGCTGCTTTAATTTAAAGAGTGAATGGCGTGACAAAATGGTGGAAGTTATTAATTTTATATTAATTGCTATTGTTGGCCATGAAGGGAATAATCCGAATCTACCTTTATTATCCCCAGAGGGTGGACATAGTTTAAATCCCTCGCCAGCTTTGATGAACTCATTCTAGAGTCTTATAATTGATAACTTAAATTATATATATTTCTGCTCTAATAATAATACAAATAAATTACGCTATAATATTGTCTAATCCCCGTACTAAATGAATGAAAATAACAAAAAGACAAGTTAGAAAACCCTACCCCCGAAAAGCCACGGATTACTTAATAAAGACATATTTATATTATGGCATATATCGCGAAAAGACTGAAGTAAAATAATATAGTTGGCTGGATTAATTTACTTCCCCACATTGCTGCTACTGCTCGGCTAGTGATCTTCGTCGCCTTCTACCGGTGCACGTCCTCATGAGCAAGCAATACACGCTACTGCGACCCGACTCTTGTATCGTCCGAAGACATGTACTACCATTGCTCATTGGCGTCTACTTGGGTTTCTGGCACGGTGACAAAAGTTGTGGCTGGCACCATACGTGGTTCTTTTCCAAAACACAGAGAAACATGTTTGGAAAAATTTTTTAATTACTATGCTTGAGATTGAATCGAAATGGTGATTTTGATTAAAGAGCCATTATGTTGGGTTGTTTATATCTTCTTGTCAAAAGATTTGTGTTCTTTATTTTCATGATTTTGAATATTCATGATTCCAGTTATAGTGAAACAATTTGTAAAGATAAGACTGTGTTGCACAGCATGTGCATACACGTGTATACGTAAATTTTGATGTCGAACAACGGCACTATGATTTTTTTTTCCTCAGCTGAAGTGATACAGATGTTTCTCCAATGTAGTCCTTATGGCTATGTTGAAAGGATATTTTAGAAACTAAATTTGCGTAGTTACAAGTCATATCTTTTCAATAAAATATTTCCCTGGGTAATATATATATATATATATATATATGTTTAGAACCTCAGCACTTGCTGGTCCAGGAGCGTAAATCGTGCGTACCTTGTTGGTCATCGCGCCTCATGCTGGTCCGGGCCTTGAACGTGTTGGTCCGGACCCGCAAGTTACGAGGCTCTGTATAGAGCGTGTAACATCCTGGACCTAGAAGTGCTGCTTGCCTGTAAAGTTCATTTGATTGTACAGTAGCTCGCCTAGTGTGAATATAACGAACTAAATACTCGAATGAGGGGAAATCCCCCACCATTCTCGGACCAAGATTTGCCGGGTTTCTGTACAGGGCATACTGTCGAACATTAAATAAAGTGCTTTTACAAATCAAATAAAATCCGTCTTTATTGCCTTTTAACAGCATACAATATTGTATAGAAGCAGTCTGTATTAGCCAACGTATTAGTCTATCTACTCATTCACACACAATTATAAATACAAAAAGTTCCTCATCTAGACATACATGCAATGGCTAATCGGATCCTGTTAAAACGTGTTTCGATTTTAATTGTCTATTTACGGGCGGTTTTCCATGAACTCACATACCGTGTCAAAAGCACCTGACACCAATAGGCATTGAAGACGAGATTTAAATTTTTTGGTACTGCCAATGTTTTAAGATCCTCAGAGAGTCTATTAATCAACCTAACACCAGCCTGCGATGGCAAATTATGAGACGCCACCGTTCGATGTGGTTGACTGCGATAGTTGTCCCTGCCTCTTGTCTCATACTGGTGAATGTTCCTTCCCTGAGCCAATGTGCTCTTTGATTTACAGAACACAGCCACCTCGAAGATGTAGAGGCAGGGCAAAGTCAGTAAACCAAGCTCCCTGAAGGCATCCCTGCACGACTCTCTTCTCTTTAATTTTGAAATGATTCGTACACAGTTTGTTGTTTGCACAGCTGCCCCAGAGTCTTACTCCATATACAAGGTGCGGATAAACAAGGGCAAAATAAGCCATTCTCAGGATGTCTGAGAACAGTGTTTTGCCAGATTCCGTAAAGCATACAAACCTTAAGTTACTCTGGAACAAACACTTTCAACATGATTGTCCCAGGTCAGACCTCGATCTAGGTACATCCCTAGGAATTTGATGGAGTCAGATTCCTCTAAGAGTTTGTCATCTACCAGGACAGCAGGTCGTGCACTACCTTCACGCTGTCTCAGACAAAAATCAATTGTGTTTGATTTTGAGCTGTTTGTTTTCAAATTGATTTCCGAAAAAATTGGATGCATGAATTCACTGTGACAAATAAATTAATTTCAAGCTTCTGCAAAGAATTTGCAGTAACGCAGAGAGTCGTATCGTCAGCATATTGAATCACCTTTCTATTCTGGACCGATGAGTTTAAATTGTTAACGTAAATAGTAAAAAGCACTGGCCCATGGATCGATCCATGAGGACGCCATTTGCCATTTTCAATTTTCCTGACATGGCATTTGAGATCTGCACGCACTGGTCTCTATCCTTATGTAGGACGAGATCCACCTGTGTGGTAGACCACGTATTCTTCATGTCGCTAACTGATGCATCAGTGTCAAAAGCCTTAGAAAGATCGAGAAATATGCTGAGCACCTTATCCCGTCTCTCAAAACCATCGACAACAATATCCACAAGACTTGAAACCGCATCAATTGTTGATTTGTTTTTATGGAAGCCAAAATTTTTTCAGGACGCAGTATGTCAAATATTATTCCAGAAAACTTTGTAGTTCATTCAAAAATGCCTTTTCAAAGATTTTGCTGAAAATTGGCAAGATTGCGATTGGGCGGTAATTTTTTGTTTGATGAGGATCTTCTTTCTTAAAAGTCGGGGCAATTTTTGCTGTTTTCAAATCATCCAGGTAAACTCCAGATAGAAATGAGGGAGTTTACCACTTTTTTAGTGGAGTCAAGATACGCTTGGAGCATTTTTTGACTAGCCACATGAACATACCACTGTTGTTACAAGATTTCTTTTAATTTATTTTTTGCACAATACCATCCATCTCAGCCTCATCGACAGGGGTCAAATCATAGACGATACCGGTTCTCTACCAAGGTTGCGGGAGAGGGTTTCAGTGAAGCACTCATCACACGAACCAACTGAGGCAAAATACTTGTTAAATTTGTCAGCAATTTTTTGAGGATCCTCTATAAGTTGGTTTTCAACGAGCAGCAAACATTGTTTTGATTTTTGTATTGGATGTTCTCGTTTTACGGGTTAATTTTCCATGATGTTTTTGAAAAGTTCTCGTTATTCTTTAATAGTTGGTTTAATTCATAGGCTTTAGCAGCTTTTATAACTTTCTTATATATTCTTCTATAATTTTTGAAAAATCTTTGAAAATTTTCGTTGTTTGTATTAATAAAAATTGAGTGATAAAATTTGAGTTTTTCACGAGATGTGAGAATACCTTGTGTAACCCAAGTATTCTTATGTCGCTTACTGCGTACTTCAATTTTCTGTAAGGACATGAAATATTTAAATAATAGAGAAAGTGTTCATTAAAAGCAGTGTAAACTTTATTTGGACACTGAATGTTATAAATTCCAACTTTCTCGCTTAAGGTAATCAATTAACTCGTTAATATTTTGAGGGTTTAGAGCTCTTTGGACCGTATTTTCTGCAAGCCTAGTCACCGGATCAAGTCCATTAATCATTCTCGTGAGCGAAGTGATCAGAGATGGCAGGATTGAAAACGACAACGTCAACTTTCGGGATGTTGGTGATAACGTTGTCGATGGTTGTACTCGTCGTGGCACATACTCGTGTAGGAGAGTTCACTGACCAATTTAGACCAAAAGATTAAAGAATATCACGCAGCCGCCGAGTGTGGGGGTCGGGGTGGTCCAGTGCGTTTATATTTTAAATCGCCAATTAAGAGAAATAGTTGATTGTTTGAAAACAAAAATTGGTTAGCAGGCTCTCTGGTTTTCCAAAAAGGGATGAAATAAATCTTCGGTTGTTGTTTGGACGGTATATTTCAACAATATTAACTTTTTCGGATGAATTTAAATTTATATTAATACCAGCAGCCTCAAAATCAAATTCTAGAGTATGAATTACTAACTTTTTTTCAAATTTCAAGGGGATTTTTACAAAGATTGCCACACCACCTCCCTTAAAATTGGAACGAAGAAAAATATGTGCCAATTCATAATTTTGCATTTTTTTAAATGCTGATCGGTTGTAAAACAGTGTTCCGATATTACAATAATATCAGGTTTTTCGCTCATCGCACATGAGGTCCAACTCTTCTAACTTATTGGTAGCGGATTGAGCATTTAGGTGAATAATTTTGAATTTAGAAATTTCATGAAAATTTTGAGTTGTTTCTGAAAACGTGTTCTGAATAAATAACGGGATCTGATACCCCTCTCTCGTTTTACATTCGTCATAAGCTCTTCGTTTTTTTTGACAGGAAAGCGTAATATTGTTTTCGTCAGGTTTTACAGGCGAAGTAGCTTTGATGAAGTGTCATGCTGCATGAGACGGTTCTGGGCAGGACTGGCGAGCAACTCACAGGTATCAGCAGCAGCAGGTGAGGCAGCGGGCACTAGGCATTGTTAGAGACAACTCAGGCGCAGCAGGAGGTCCGACAGCAGCAACCAAGCCCTCCACTATCATTTCGACCAGCAGCTCTTTACCCGGCAATTGCAGATACATGCCATCCGTGTGAACCCGTTTCTTCCGATATCATTGATATCGAGGAGCTTGAGGTTTGAGTGTCTCACGCATAGCTCCTCTATGTAGTAATTGGCGAGAATGGTCCGTTGGTTCACAGGATGGCTAACGAGCAGATCGTGAAGATAAGGAATCATTGCCAAGATGACATCGGCCGAACTCAGTCGAACGGTAACTCTTTCTTCCAGGCGATTATAGATGTTGTGTGACTCACCGGCAGCGATGTCGTTGGTTCTGGCGAGCAGGATGAAGCAGCTAGAGGGAGGCGAGGGGCTGCTGGACGTTACATTCAGGAGTTTGGCCCCAGGCTTACATATGCCAGTCACTTTGGCAGCCGATGAGACGCGGCGCTGCACAACGCGGGCCAGGAAAACGGGTATTACTGTCACCCTCAATAACAACATTCCTGAAGAAAAGCAACTCTCTTTTAATTTTGCCTTTCAATTTTAGCCTTCTACCAGGAGAAGACTTTGGAGGAGGGTGTTGGCCGGATGGTTTACTATTGTTGCAGGTTATTGTACGGGGATATTTTTGTTGAGCTGCATTAGTGGTTGCGATGGTTTTTGAGAACGGGTGGTTTTTCGTTTGTATTTTCGGGAGGTTCAAATCTATTGCTGCTCGTAAGAGGAACATATTTTTTATTTTAACAGACAATCCAATCACCCGTCGCCTGAGAGTAGCCACAGGAACACACCTGGACCTCCCTCTCGGCCCGTAGACATTCAATCTCTGCCTCGAGTACCTGAATAGTTGTCCTCAGATTGGTGACGATGGTCGCGAGTCTCGGAGCACTGTGAGACCTGACAGCAGGTGGTCACCGGTGGCTCGCACTGCACAGCGCAGTCTCTTACAGAAGCTCCCGCTGATACTCCGGAAAGCGAAGATCTCGCAACAAAAATGTCATTTGTATACCGAAGAAGCCTTGTGTCCGATTCAATGGAATGATCGAAAACCCTCGTCAGATCGACATTGAGCTGCCTTATCTGCTCCTTTAATCTGCAGTTTTTTTGACGCAAGTTCGTCAGCATCAGAGGCTCCCGACGAGGCGACAGGCGTAGGCACTTCGAGTGAGTTTGTAGTAGCGAGCAGGTCAGGTTTTGTTGCAGCGACAGGGGTCGTTTTCTCTCCCGTATACGAGTGGAACGCAGTAGTCTCGCCCGCCGGTGAACTGATCGATGTGGAGGATCTGGATGGAGTGGCGCTCAGCGCAGGGTCCGGGCCAGGCGTGGAGCAGGCAGGCGGCGAGTGAGATGCAGGCGAAGTAGGTGAAGCAGCGTCGGTCGCAGACCGAGTCCTGAACAGCGGTGACAAAAGCGAACGTATGGTGACTGGGTGTTCGCCGCTGTGTTTTTTATTGCAAACAGTCAGTGCCGTTATATTTGGATCAGTTTTAATCGATGCGCTGCAAATTTTTTTCCGAGACATCGCCAAGATATGTAAAGAATACAGGGTTTCCCGGTTTTTGTTTTTTCTATTGTAAATTGCATATTTTTGTCAATAATAAATTAATGAATAAATAAATAAATAGATAAAATGAAAAGTCACGATTATTAAAAGAACCTAAGTAATAAATTTATAAGAAATAAAACTTATTAGATTAACAATAAAAACAGTTTCTCTACAGCAAAAAGGTGCTTCTGTCGGTGGGAATCGAACCAATGTGTGTTGAGATGCTGTGCCGTGACCCCTACTGTTGCTGCCACGCAGGTAGACAAGATGTGGTAGTTACTTCTTGTTCATACGGCTCGTCGCTCTGTGGTTGTGTCAAAAATGGAGTTGGACAGTTGTATTGCAAGTCTAACCTTGCTATTTTTACGACTAGGTTTAGGGCTAAAACTTACAGATAAATAAACTATCCAACTCACTGTAAGGCGTTATTTATCGGTAACTTAAAAGTGTTCTTCAGTAACTAATTCTAACAAAAGTGTGATGTAAAACCTTGCAAAATTTCGTCTATGCCAGTGCCGCGCTCGTGTGTACTTTCTTGACAGTATACTTTTATTATCAGTAGGATATTAATACGTACAGATTCGAAGACCCTAATGTTTCATTTTATAGAGCCTAAAAGTTAGTTTTGCTTTCAAAAATTATTTTTTAAAGTTTGTATTTTCACTTTTCATTCTTCATGTATATAAAACGAGATCAGGTACATTAAATCAGGTATGCTGATCGTCTGATTTTAATTTCTAACATTCACTTTATTCGCAACAATTTGAGTGCGGAATTACTAAATATATATACCTGTAAACTTATTTTATTTCAGTTTCCTTATTCTACACCTATTGTTATATTCTTACATGTATTTCTTATATATGTTACAAGCTTTTATCATATGTACATGTTAAAAATTTTATTTCTGATGATAAATAGGACAGTTTATTAACCATATCAAATACCTTGGATAATTACCGGTTTCTCAGATCAATCTAGACCAGAAATTAGATGAGCTACCGTTTGTAAAGACAACCTTTCGACACTGCGTTGAAAACCCAATTTCACATGGTCCTGACGTTTTAACAAAAAAATTAGTTCCTAAAAAAATTTAGGTAATTGCTGTAATAAAATTAATTACTCGAAAAATTAAAATATGTGGGAAAATATTTCAAAAGCCATGGATATAAACAAAGATAAAGAAAGGATTCCAATTAATTGATCATTTCAATCAAGGGTCAACGAAGGTTAAAAACTCTATGATGTAAAAGATGAAGCAGATTTATTCAATAAATATTACGCGAACGTCGGGGACCGCCTAGCCCAGTTTTTCCTGTAACCTGGGTCGTCACGAAAGATAGTGAGTAGTACCTGGTGGACGCTTACTTCCGGGTAGAATCTATAAACGGGCCCCGAACTCCAGCACGTACGTGTATTCACGGATATGAAGGGCGGCTCGGCTCCTGGCAGTGATAACATTCTAGCTTAATTCCTTCAAATTTATTTGGCCTATTTTAATTTTTCCCTTGCTTCATATAATAAATCAGAATATTAATGAGGGCATTTTCCCAATAACTTTCAAACTTGGAAAAGTAATCCCGTTTTATAAAAGGGTAAAGTAATGATCATGATTTAGGGCGGACTTCCCAAGTACGTTCATTATTAACAGTAAATATTCATTAAATTTATCTAGAGTAATGAATGTGATTGAATGATAACATAAAATATATCTTCTTACTGGCCGTTCTTGTATATGTTTATTCTTTACGCCTCTGAAACTACTAAGTTACGTATTGACTGTTTACATTTCTTTCAGTGGCAATCCAAAATTTACCCAAAGAATTATATTGCTTGTTTTTTACGGTTTTTAACTATTGAATTATGGCATAAGAGCACAATCATATTTTTAAATTTTTGCTATGACCAATTTTTAAAAACGGCGGTTACCCATCCAAGCAGCTGCCACGCTCGGCGTTGCTTGAATCCCGAACCGTTACACTGTGCCATTGGCAAAAGGAAATGTTCGCTGCTACAACTATAAAAAAACTAAGGTTCCTGTGGGCTAATGAAAACAAATCATAGGATTTAGTTACAAATATTGCTTTATCTAAACAGTGGTTTTGCAAGAAGACCTATAATATTTCGTGAAAAAATATCCGTATTGCTTTATAGTACCTTGAGAATGAAATTGTGTTCAGATCAAATATTTCCCCCATATCTGAACTTCCTAGTTTAAATGAGGATAAATCACTATAATGGTCATAGTAGGATATTATTAGTATTTAGGAGAACATTTCCTAAACCAAGCATTTTTCAGACATAATATATTTGTATGTTAAACTTTTTTTATTTTAACCCCTAAATATATTTTAATGACAGGTGGATTTATTACCAAACAATACAAACTTGGACATGAACTATTTTGATATATTTTAGCGTTATGCTCCTTATAAGTATAATGTGTATTTTTGTGCATTCAATAAATTAAGGGAAATCAAGTTATATGAAATTAAAGTTTAGTTTATCCGATTTCTATACAAATATTTCAATCTATTTTAATTTTAGATTGTTTTTTTCAAACGTATTTATATAGTTAAAGGACGAAACAAACATGATAATAGCACTCAAGAATCAAGTACTTAATAAAACCAATATCCGTAAAATATTTAAGGGTATCATAGGGGTAACACGTTCACGGTCAAAATTTGTTCAAAGGCCTTTTATAATTACTTTCATAGAAAGATGGCTGTAGGGTGACTTGAGCAAATTAGCAGTTCTAAATCAATGAACCGCAGTTTACCGAAACTGATAATAATGAAGCAATGGGGATTTCCAAAATGGTACCTCCAAAGTATGCCCGCTATATTTTTCACTAGACCAGAGCGGATGTGTTTTGTTATGGGTGAGAGGCATTACGGGTCCAGTAACCATATTAAATCAAACCAAAGTCGCAGTTATTTCCGGTGAAAGATTCCCTTACGTGGAGATTTGTGTTCATGGAAGGTTTGTGAAATGGACATATACTCATTTGATCTTTACATTCATGCAAACAATATTTTGTAATAAATAATTTACGGAGTGTTTGAATGAGTAGACTGTAGAAAAACAAAACAATATATGAAACAATATATGGACGTTACAACCAATATATCTATTTAAGATATAAAAACATCCTCACAACATGCACAACACATAGAACTCCATTACGTTATATAATACTTACTTATGTTAACGAAAGTGATGTATTGCATTTCTCTGTTATATCAACATAATTTGTTTTAGATAAAAGATATGTTAAGCGAAACGTGCAACTTTCCTATATGACCATTCCTATCCAAAGACGTATCCAGGGAGACTTTTGGGGTAACCCCCCTCCCCTTATTGATACAAACATTCAAAGCAGGCTTATATTTTAACTTACGTTAAAACCAGAATTTATACTCTTTGTCAAACAATGAATCACACTCGTGGTTCAGTTTTGTTTTTTTATTTGTTTCGATATTTTAACTATAACAGCTGACATATAGTAAAACACAGGACTTGTGCTTTATAATTTTTCTCGGAATGATAAGTCCGTCTGCTACCTCTAGGGGTTGACAAATATAATAAGACACTGTCGCTTATCAAAAGGTGTTTTTATAGTTGACCAACATTTAAAAATCAAATAATGAACTTCACCCTTTGGTAGTGACTTAAAACACACACAAAAGTACGTAATAACCATGTAATTTATTTTAGACCATCTTGTAATCAAATATTTACAAAAACCATTATTCCACAAACAACGTAATCATAATATTATTGTTATCATAATATCTGAATTAAAGTTCGTATATTTTTATTTACTTATTTTTTTATTTAAATAAAAGAACATATTTTATTTACATCAAATTCCACAAACAATATATAAATAATAGACTAATATTAACAAAATATTATCTTAAAGTAAATGTGAAACTCTTAATTATATCAAAATGAACTCGAGAACTTTATGCAAAACAGTAAAAGTCTTTCCGATCAGATAATTTTGAGTTTTGAGGCATAAATAATGTAGGACTTAAGTAAACAATTAAATGTTTATAAATTTGTAAGTTCAATTTTTTAATTTTTTATATAATTCTAGTTTCTATTTATGAAGCTTTGTTCTAGACTTTCAAAACATGTGTTAGTTGTGGAAAGCATTATAACTGCAATAATAAATTAATTAATAACAGAGAATTGAGATGCTATATCACGAAAAATTTTTCAAATTTTATACTAGCGTAAGTTCCCTGAGAGTATCATGGTCGGTAACGTCCAAAACCGTAATTAAACAGAACAGAGGAGAAATATTATGCTCATTTCACTCAACGGCAGTTACTGCTTTTCGAACAAATAAAGAAAGGCAAAAATTTGTCGAGGCATTATGAGGATTAGGATTTGGATGAACAAAATGTATTATTGTTTTTAATAAAATAGTTGTTTTATGGTAATGGATTTGAGTAATGTATTCTAGTCCAGTAACGTACAGTAGATTTTACGTTATTCAGAAATGTACTATGTTCTTAATATTAAAAACAATCTTATGTTATCGAGATATCAAGGTTAAAATTTAAATTTTTTTAGGATTTGAAAGGGCCTTGCTAATTTAAAATCAGTTGAGAAAACACCTTACATGTTTGAGGATAGTAAAAAAAATCCGGGCAGGTATTCCCCTCGGCGCTAGGAGTATCGATTTTAAAATAGGACTCGCAATGGCCAACCCAAGCAGCTACACTGCCCGGTTCAGAAGGGCCGGTTTCGTCGTCGGCCCTGTTTTAACTGACTATCAGCGCTTTGGCATTTTGGTTGATATAACCACAAACGCACTCTCATTAAAATTCAAACCATTGATTATAAAAGTACATGCACAATCAGCCACGTTGTTAGTCTACATTTCCACGAAATGAGATCAACCCGGCGATGCCTCAGTTTGAAAACTACTGCTGCCACGTTTAGCTTTATAGTTTGTTTATCGTATATGATGGTTTTTCCAGATCAGTATTTCAAGAACGCAAATTTAATAGAATAGGAATTCCAAACTGGAAAAAGCCTTCCTCTTTTCGTTAATATGTTCAAATAGACTGTAATGCATGCATCTCATATGAAGGCTAATTTTAACATATCTACTGTCTTATTGAAATACTGGCAAAACTTAACGCGGCTACTTTCTTCAAAGTTCGCTTTCATCGGGTATCAATCCCTCTTTAAGAAAAAATATATTAAAGAGCCTTCAGTTTTGTCATTAATTGCATCTAGATAACTTCATTGCTTTAAGAAGTAATGCCTGTTGGCTTTCGGCCACGCATCTGAGTCAGATTTTGCCATGGGGCCTTGCAGATTTTGCCTTGCATACGAATTGTATTTCTTAAGAGACCCTTACTAGTCGTATCCTGTCCGTCCACATAGGTGACCAATCAATACAAGGATCTTATGAAACAGAATAAGGAGGAAATTCGGTACAGAGAAGAACGATTGTATTAGTAAACGATGCAGCGGTCACAGAGGAGAATCGATTTTGCGCTATTATTACTTCAAAAGTTTTAGGTCCGGCAACGAATGCTCTAACACTACAACTAGGTCGGGCCACCGTACTCTGCTGCGTTGATATCACATTGAAACCTTATGAAACATAAATTCCCCTTAAACTATAACCAAAAAACCCCTTTTCATATCAAAACCATGGGTGTTTATATAATTTGCGGCGGTAGTCAGAATTTTAATGACGGTAAGTTTATGACCGACCAAACTGATATAGCAAAGTGCACTGATGGTCATTCTTTACTGAACAGACGATAGCAAAGCCGCATCTTCCGATCATTTATGTATACAACTACTAGATAGATAAACTGAGCAATTAAAATTTGTCTTACCGACTGGATCTTTGGATCTACCAGACGACATTAGGACGGCAGCTGCAGTAATTACGTATGTTGTGATCGCCTCATTTTTTTTGTACTTGCTCAGTCAGGTACGTAGTTATACTGAATGTATGCTTATTAATCATGTATATTTTTTACCCGTTGATAAAAGGTTTAAGAATCATGAAGCTGAGCATGAAGAAATTAAAAATGATGAGCAAATCAAGAATCGATTTACTTCTTCTTGCTGTTTGACTCAAATGTCACATGTTTCAATGATTAGACTTGTTACATCAGCTCGAAAATTGTAGAAAATTCATTGCTATTCGAGGGTAGGCATAGTTGGTACTTTTATTCTAATAATTTTTTAAATAGTGATTTATTCAAAGTTTAATATTTAGTGTTAAAAACAATCTTTTTCACGGGGAAAATATTTATTTGAGATAACTACATTTTTAGTTATATATTATTCAAATACTACTACAAATCTCGATTACATTAAATATGTGCAAAAATGGATCTTGATAAAACAGAATTATTTTCCTAACACGTAAATGCAATCTTTTTTTAAATATAACGCATCCTTCCTAGTTTGGCAATTCATACAAACTGTGCAGGATGAAACTAAAATCACGAATTCCTCTAAAATAAAGAACGGTTGAAAGAATTGCCAGATAAGTTTTTTCAATAAACCGAAATCAATCGAAACATAATGTGAACACCTACCAACCACTCAGTAGCTATTCTCTCGTTTATAAATATAAAGATATTGACGGTATCTAATGACCTAACTTCCATATTAACCTCCCGGGACTATGAAAGGGGTCTGTTCACACAGAAGATAAACTTAAACAATTGCAGTCCTTCCAGGAACCAGGCTTCTGAATCGTCCTATGCCGGCCCGAACCGAGGGGCAACTATTTATGTTCGGCGCAATCTAGCCAAATTTTTTTCCCCCAGAAGTTTTAAGAATGGTCTACTATGGCCTAATCCATCTTCATTTTGCGTATGGAATAAGACTTTGGGGGAAGTTGTGCAAAAAACAAAATGGAGCGCGTCTTTAGACTTCAGAAAAAAGCTCATTTCATTGAACATTTTAAATTTACAGAGAGTCGTGTAGGGATTATTTCAGAGAGTTGAGAGATTGCTGGCTTTGCCCTGTCTCTATATTTTTGAGGTGATAATGTACTGCAGATCAAGGTGCAATGATTCGTGGCAGGAAACTGTCATCAATATGACACTAGAGGCAGGGATAACTTTCGAAACTCATCAACGCAGATTGACATTAGCGCAACATCTACCGCAAGAAGTTGGTGTCAGATTAATCAACAGGCTCACTGAAGAAATCAAAATTTCCAATAATCAAAATCGATTTTAAAACGCGTCTCAATCTCCTTTTGGTGTCCAAGGCTTTCTGCTTTGTTGATAAAATTCATGATAAGCCACTGGGATATTTGAGGAGTGCTGGACCTTAGGTCAATGCGATTGTGTCTTGAATGATTGTGTGAATTGTAAATATGAGGTTGCGTTAATGTGTAGATAAAATCGTGTAAATTTACGTTAAATATTGGCTATTGCGATACGATGTAATAAAAGATTGTTAAAATAATGCAATAAAGAGGATTATTATTATTTTATTAAAGTTTACAGGTGTGACAAAACGATTTTGTGAATTTTTCCGCTCTTAATTGTCTCAGCGATTCATCATAAACTCGTCAACAGAGTAAAAATACCTCTGGCACCAAAATAGTTTTGAAACTGATCTTTAAATTTAGTTGTTTAATACCTTCAGGGAGACTGTTATTAGTCCGACACCAACTTGAGAAGGCAAATTTCTGAAAGCATTTCTTCTGTGTTGTTGGACTCGAAAGTTATCAAGTTACCTCTACTGCCATGATGGTGAAAACCCCCCCTTCCAACAAAGCGCACTTTGATCTGGAGTAAAGGATCACCTTGAGAATATAGAAACAGGACAGAGTCAGTAACCCGACTTCCCTAAAAGCATCTCTGTATAACTCTCTGGCTCTCAAACAAAAATCATTCTCACAGTTCTTTTTTGGAGAATGAAGACCCGTTCCAACTTGTGTTTTGCACAGCTACCCTGAGTTTAATTTCCATACCCTAGATGAGGATTAGATTATGCAAAAATATGCCGTTTTCAAGACTCCGATGGAGCAATACTGTGCCAAGTTGCGAAGAGCAAACATTTCTGATGCAATTTCTGCACAAGCGTGGTCGATGTGATTATCCCAAGTCAAACCCCGATCTAGCTACATATAAAGGAATTTTCGTGGTTTGAGTTTTTATTGTTTACATGTTTTTATACTGTAAAGTTCCATTAAATCTAGAATACAGTAAATGTTTTGTTGATAGTGCTAATATTGACAGTGTCCTGCACTGGGCGCCCAAAGAAAAAAATTAACTTTTCCTCTAAAGTGACGAGATATATAATAAGTTTTATAAGAATTAAATATAGAGTAATATGAAATATTATTATATTGTTTACCGAGACTCGGCCGGCAAAGCAGATTCGGGACGACTGAGACGAATTTCCAGAGGTTCATATCGGTTTGCTTCCGGAGTGAAAAACTCGTTAGAATCATCTATTAAAGTCTATAGTTTTATATTTATTTAAATACATCCATGACCTTTTTTATTGCTACAAAAAGCCAATGTAGTGTTCCTAAATCTGTGCAATAATACTAAATATGATTGTATAAACCTCCACATTTTAAATTTACCGTTCTATAGATCATCCGAGAAACAAATGGAAAGACACACCATTTCTGCTTTAAAGATTTAGTGATAGATTTTATTTAATGTAACAATTGTTTATGTACAATTCAAAAATTTAGTTCAAACAAATTTAAAAACCTTAGAAATTTATTAAATTAATGAATAGTGCTAATGGTTCAAAATTAGTGAAGCCTGTAACTCGAGGGGCTTGGAAAAACTTAATTTATGATTCTCTGTCTGTATTTCCGAACGACATTCCGATAACTAAATGTGCTATTGGACTTGACATTGTGCATGAAGCTTCATATCTATTTGAGGGGAAAACACCGTAGTTTCATGATGGTCTGTGTCACTCTATAGAGTTTGGTTAGGCACTAGCCAGAGAGTGGTAATAACACTAATATATTTGTTTCGTATTGCGCACCAAAACTGTTATACAAAATTGTACACTATAGATTAATAATACCTCATTTTTTCTATTGAGTAATTATTTGTGCAGGATATTCATAAAAATAAATAATAACTAAAGAAGAACATACAAAAAGTAAATATTTGTTTCGTGAATGCTTAGCTGTTAGCTGTGATATTTTTAGGAAAGGGGTAAATTTATTTAATTAACAATAAATTCAACATTTTCAAAAATAATATTTTGGCCTGACAAATTGCCCCCATGTGCATAGTAGTATGTCTAAATTTATTTTAAATCATCAACACACTACAATGATTTTTTTATGTATCAAAAGGAATTTTATATTGTGGAAAATAAGCATTTCTTTGTGAAACTCTTTATTTTGCTCGAAAGGTTTTAACAAATACCACACAGTTAGAAAACATTTTATAATACTCTTTTTAATAATATGCACTGTTAAGATATTATAATTGCGATATCGTCTTCAATTCAAGAGTATTGTCTTATTTAGCTGTTCTCTCTGGAGCGGTTCCCTGATGTGTTATAACTCCAGGCTATCGCTTTCTAGATAATAAACGTGCCAACTCAGAACACTCAACCATTGAAAACCGTTGGTCTAACATAATATCAACACTTACATGATGTTCCATTCCAATTGGCTAATTAGATAGCAATATAATCAAAAATCTGTCATAAAGCAATCATTTTCCAAAACTCCTGCCTATCATGAAAATTTACATTGGACTAAAATCCTAGTTCCAGTTAAAATATAGACATGCGTAGATATTAACTACTTCTCATCATTCAGCTAACGCACTTTTTCTTGTCTACAGTGTCATTTACATCGTAAAAAAAAAAATTCAATATCTCATGCGATAATTTTTATGTAACGCTGTTCTAATGTATTGATAGACTTTTACCAACACGTCATTCATGAGAGGGCGCAATTAAACCTGATTGAAAAGAGGAAGGAAATTTACTTTTGCTTGCTCTCAATCTGAAGTATAGGTTACGTTGCATCTTGAACCTAATGCATAGATGACAACTGCCGGTGCTGGCTCAGTATATTCATCACTGCATGACAGATCAGTTTCTATTACTTCGGTGCTCAGTGCACAGTTTTCAGCTCTGCGATCAGAGCAAACAGTGCATTCAGTGCAGGTGCAGGACACCGAGGGAAAACTCGCTTCCCAGTCTATCTTCTGTCAACAAGAACGGGACGAGTGGGCGAGAGGGAGAGCGAGCAGTCGGAATGACAAAAGAATGAAAACATCCGCCCACGCTGACCCAATATAGTACTCTTACTACCACTACGACGCGACAAGAGTACTCTTGTCCTGCCGTGGCCGTGACCGTGGTCAGCACCTCCTGCACTTGGTCAGGGATTCATTTATGAGTTTTTCTAAAACACTTCAATAACTAACGCTCGCTCCCAGTTTAACTCTGTGTTGCCAGCCGATCTTTAAGGTTGACTTTTTGATTATTCCTAATGAACTGCAATTTTTGGGTATTTAAAAAATTGTTTAGATTCATCTCATAACCAGAACTAAAAAACTGTTAATGATAAAGATATGAATTTTTAAAGTAGGTGCAAGTAGTCTGGCTGAAGAAAATGTCAGGAATTATTTATAAAAACATTTTTTAACTATTTATATATTTTGTAAAAACATTTTAAAGCTATATATTTAATCTTAACAAATTTAATTTTCTCAAATCATTAAAATTAAGAAATGTCACGTCCTGAAGTTACTATTTATCTACGTTACAGTACAAAAATTCACTTATTTTAACATCGGCATCGGCCGTTTAATGTTGACCTTCATCACAACACATTTTCTCATTTACACATACATTAATCGTAAAAATCCTGTAATATTGCTTGTATTCCTATATTATTAACTTATTCCCTTACGACTTATATTGAGGTAATATGTGAAAAGCTCGTATCTATGATTTGATGTAACTCATTATGTAGTGAGGAAATACTTCCTCCTCCGTGTTTAGTAACTTTAAATTAGTATATAGCGGTTTCTTGCAATAAGACGGAAACATTTATATGTTATTTGGAGAAAAGGAATTCAAGTATGATCGTTGGATAACATGCAGTTAATTATAAACGAAATGGGTTCAGTGATAGGTTAACATCAAAAGTTACAGTATGTATTTAACATTTAATGGTAAATATAAGAAACAGTATTGTGCATTGGTGTCCCGTAGCGTTTAAAATGTTGACAGAGTTTAAATCCAATCAAATAGGTCTCAGTTCCTTATGGGAACATATTTGGTTAGGGATCATAAGTTTCTATCAGACACAGAACTTTGTGACACACTTTTAAGAACGCCTTGCTTTAAGATTTTTGCACCAGAATTTAGTGCAAACAAATATTCTAAACTCTAGGACGGAATCAGTAATTTAACGCGATTTAACTGAGTGTTTATCCATCGTATACACATAACAGAGATTAGGAGCATTTGATAGCGATGCTTCCTTTCCTGGGAAGGAGCGGTGGATTTATCCATATGATATATTTTTCTTATATGGAGTAATCTTCATTCGGTTCATAACTGTTACCATATATATTTACTATATGTGCTCTACATAGGTTTATTTGGAAAATCTGCCATTTATTCTTGAATTGGTATCCGCAAAGCAATGTTAAGCGACCTTCTATCTTATCGCTGATTGCCAGGTTCACATCTTTAGGAAATTCTTTAAAGCTGAAACAAATTTTATTATTTTTCATTTCTCATTTTAAATACGTTAAACATTTTTTTTATTTTTGTTAACATCATGTTATTAACCTTAATTATTAAGTAAAAATAACACAAATAGGACAATATTCGTATTGTTTTTGCTAACATTAACCATATCAAAAAACATATTACTTTGTAAGTGTTATTATTTTTCAGGAAAAATTTTGATTTAATTTGAAAAACAACTATATACGGAAAACTAAGGCGCGGCGTTGTAGTTTCTAAATCAAGCAACATTGGAAACCTCTTCTATATTTATCTCATAAGAGTATATTTAGCTGTTATTACTGTGTTGTGTTAGTGTTTTAAATCGATAGAAATATCTTGAATTCGTTTTCATGAATGTGAAGAGAATTGGGGGGGGAGGGCTTATTAGGCTAGACCCCCTGATCAAGTGCAATGCACATTTGAGTAAAGCAGCCTTATTCGGCTTAAGCTATTAGGTGTGTAAAAAACGTTGATATGTATTAAAAAATATATATATTTTTTAAACCTTTTTATCGGTACTTTCACGCCATTCTCTATTTGGGGCGATTCCCTATCACAAAGAAATTTATAATGATAATCATAAAATAATCAATGTGCAAAATTCGCACCTATAATATTTTAACAACAGTTGAAATTTTAAGAAGCTCTTTTAATTAACTAATTTTTGTAACTGTAGAGACAGAAAATGGAATTTTTAGCTATTTTATAGACCAGTAGGCGTAGCCCGAAAGAGATTTTCGAAATAAGAATATGCATATATTCATCCAAGGAACCCTAAGAATGTCTACGTAAAATTTGCAGTACAATGGGTTAAATAGTTAAAGCGTGAAAGCAAACAAAACCAACAAACATAAGCAATTTTCCATTTATAATATTATTAATACCTTCATTATGTTGTATTCAGGGCTTAAAAATCATTGATAATAAGGATAATACATTTTACCGTAACGTGCTAGAAAAGTGGCTTGTGGCAATATTTTTATTTTATTCATAATAAAATTCCTAAATTGATAATTTCATTTAAATATAGGACATGTTTAAGATATGTATAAACGTTTAAAAAAGTAATTATTTCTGAATATATTTTTTCCTTTCCTAAAGTTCTAAATTACGTACAAAAATAAAATTTTGATATCCATACGTTTTCTTTTTGGTCCTAAATTTATGAATTTGACCAATATTTTCTACAATTCAATGTATGTAGGTCTTAAAAGCCATTAATAATGCTTTATATTTTACGAGAGTGGTTCTGAAAAGTTTCCGACCTAACAAACATGGACATAATTTGTGAAGTAAAAAAATCAACATAGTCTCCTTGTGTCACTCTACACACTTCTATCAGCGATTACCATCTCTGTAACCAGTAAAAAAATTTGTACTCGGAATATTTATCTGAAAAATAATTGTTCACGAAGGTGATTGCCTCTTCATTTGACGATCACATTGTCCTCCGAGCGCCAATTTTTGAGAGATGAAGGGAACGAAAA
The DNA here is from genome assembly GCF_021130785.1 of Homalodisca vitripennis. Classification (NCBI taxonomy): domain Eukaryota; kingdom Metazoa; phylum Arthropoda; class Insecta; order Hemiptera; family Cicadellidae; genus Homalodisca; species Homalodisca vitripennis. Next base: position 78,732,685 of record NC_060207.1, read on the forward strand.
GAATTCGCTTGGGACTGGATCTGTTCTGGTTTAAGACGGCATGGTTAAGCAGTTAAACCCGTAATTCATGGATTTTCGCCATCATAAACCGCTAAGGGACGAGGAAGGTTCGTAGCCTTGGTGAAAAACATTATATTATTTTTTCTACAAATGTGGGCGTTTCTTTAAAATAAATATCTACCTTTACCTTGTCAAGTAATGATGGATAGTATGCTCCTGTAATGGTTTTCCTTTTTGAAGCTAATCTATTAAATTAATTCTATTAATATCGCATAAACAGTCGTCATGTATTTCCTAAACCAAAGGAAGCAGCCATTTTTTTCTTTTTGAGTTCTGTTCCCCCGTTTTTAACTTTTTTCGGGTGTATAATGGTGTAGTCAAGTTTTCATCTACAGTAATTAATCAGCGCATTTGGATTATTTTACCTAAAATGCGCCAGAAGAGCGTTGGAAATGTTCATCCTCGAACCTTTATGGGTCTAACGTGGAGCAAACGCGACATTAAACGCGGCGGACAGCTTTCTCATGCCTAAATGTTGATATATATTTTTCACTTTAATTCGGTTGGTTCAGCGTTCTAGCACCATTTGGTTAACTCTGTCGATGATTTCCATGGTAGTTGCAGTTTTTGTAGGACGTCCCGAACGTTATCGTACTCTCAAGATCTTATATGGCTATTTTTAAATGAAGCAGCCCAAAATTTCACTGAGGTAAATGATTGTAATGCCCAGCAGAGTTTCCATACACAGAACTCCAACTCATTTTTAATTTAATAAGGGCGTATTGCTTTTCAACACAAATAAGTTAATGGCAGCACGATAATCGTTGTGTCCCTATCACAATAAACACTCACATCAAACTGGACTCGACTGTTACATAAAACAACGGCACGGTCGAAAATTAGCCTAAAACTCTTTTTTTTAGTAACTGTCAACATGACGAAATTTCAGTAGCTTTTGTTTAACGAACATTTCCATCTTCTACGTTTCAGAAAGCATAACTTTTCAGACCACCCTCGTATACTATGTATACTAAACTCCGATATGTTTAATACAGAAATATTATACAGAATTAGAATGTGAAAAGATCTATGTTGCTGTTTATGTACCATCTTTTAATGTCAGAGTATAACGAAGAGTTGGTTTTACCAATTCTGTGAATGTAGGAGTGTGAAACATACCTTAGTATATTTTATGGTTTTATATTTATGCTATATGGGAGATATGCTTTGTGTAATACCTCATTGTGTTAATACCCAAAATATTTCTTCCAACATTCAGTAACTTTAAATTAGTGCTCAGTTGGTTTCTTGCAATCAAACATTTAATATGTAATTTGAGGAATTAAATTCTTGTATGATTGTTAAATAAAATACAACCATAACCAGTATAGGCTAAAGTAGTGAAAGACTAACATCACATGTTACATTCGATATTTAAACAAATTAAATGGGCCAATAAAAAGGGGGTAACATAAAGAAACAGTATTGCGCATTGGCCTTCTGTATTCTTAACCTAAACATTGTTTAAAGGTCCCAATGACCTAAGAAAAGGCGAATTTAATAAAAACAATAAAATTTTGTGCGCACTTATATTTATAAATATTTAGGAAAAAGGAAATAAATTTTAAAATTTACAATTAAGTGCAGTTACCTCGAGAACTAATAATATTTTACAAGATGAGCTCAATATTTTGTCCACAATATATTGACATGTTAAGACATTATTTGTATAAACTTGGTATAAATGTTTATTTTTTTGCTTTTAGTGAATTCAACTCCCTTCAATATCACACAGTTTATAATTAAATTTTTATGCAGATTTATTATAAAAGATGTACAACTTTCTATTTTTCATTTCATTCCGTATTTTATAATTATAGGGAGAAAAATATGTTGCTTGGTTATTCTTATAGTATAAATGGGTAGAGGTAATTCAGCAGTTAGCTATGGTTTTAGAAGGGCCTTTATAAGTGTATACATTCCTGGTCCCTGATCATATTCGAAAATTAGGTTTAATTAAAAAACAATTCTTAGATTTAAGTTTTCATCATTGATGTATTGGTGTATTATTTTTAAAATTATATTAATGTAGAGTTGTTTACATTTCTTTTAGTGTGTTAGGGTGATATATGTGATGTGGTGTGTTTAAAATATAAAAATACTTTGAAGAGTGCTTTAAAAGTTTATAATGTTATGGCAAAAATAAAGCTGGTTATTTTATCTCTATTTCCAATGCAATCCTTTCGCTGATTTGCTGGCCAGACAACTACCCACCAATAATTTGAGACGCTTGAAGGCATAATATTCTCCGTGTGTTAAACCAGCCACTGTCAATTAAACTATTATGTTAAATTCACTACAGAAACGCGAACCCATTAACAAATTAAAAAACAGTATTATGACAAAAATGCACAGCATAGGGAGATAAATTATTACTTACATTAAAACATGCGCCTTACCATATCTATTTATAATTGTAAATATTAGAAATAGTTTAAACTGAAAATATTTTTAATGCGTATCTATGATTTAGAAAATGTCATTCTATTGAAATATATGTTTAATATTACGAAATACAATAAATGTCTGTGAGTTAATAAGAGGAAGGGCCACAGATCAGATGCAACATCAATTGTGATGTTTTAATATTAATGATTATCCCAAGATATTTCTGTTACTTTCACCTAAGGTAAATTTAATTCTAAATAATTTTGATTACCTTAAAAATGAAATAAAATGTGAAATGAATGCTTTACAACTTGGAGTTTTACAAAACGAAAGGCCAGCAAGTACAGGTCTTTTCAATATATTACAATCAAAAAAAGGCAGATGCAGGTCCCTTCCCCTCTTTCTCCCACTCCAACCAACAAACGACCCGCGGAACAAACAATGTACCGCTTAATTGTACGGTGTATAAAAAGGCACCAACATGGACCGCTCTATACACCGCGGACCAGCATGTGGGACATAAAAGTTTTTATATATTAAAAAAAATATTAGTATACATTTTATCAAGCAAGTTATAAAAACTAAATGTATGCTGAGAGAACAAATTGCATAACACGGTTATATGAAGGTTTTAAATAGGGGGCTTGATGGACCTGCATGGGTCGCTGTATAACACAGGACCATCAAGGCCTTGTTTTCCGGTAAATATTAAATATTTATATAATATATATATATATATATATATATATATATATATATATATATAGTTTATATATATATACTAGTATATATTATAGGGAACTTTGGAGATGTTTTTTGACTTCACGTTAGAGATACCGACGAAAATGGATCTTTATTGTAAGAAGTTTAATATTGTCTGATTCCACCCTCAGATTTAAGCAAGGACCTCTTGCTTAGCCTGTTACAGTATAAATTATTATTTTAGAACGATGCAATAAGTTTGGAGTCGTTATAAGTGGATTGGTTCGCAAACATTATATCGGATTTATTGTATAATGATATGTACATTGTTTCTCAAAAAACTTAAAGATATAGTGATTATCTATATTCTTAAATATTAAATAATAAATCTTAAATATTAATTAATATTTAAAGATATCCTACCCCCTCAAACCCACCATAACAACCATCGCCTACATCTGAGGTGACGTGCTCGATACTAAAGGAAAGCCAAGGAAAGCCAACATTCTCTGTCAGTGTTCCACTTTTGTTGGTGAAGTATTCCAACAGGCTGTTTGTAATTCTTAACTTTTATACAGTGTATCTTCTTGCGTAAATTTTCTCCATTGTTTACTGATAGAAAAACCAATATGACGATACATACTAAATGATATTTTTATTTGCCACCTTTTTAAGGTTTCAAGAACATTTTTATGTATTACTCGTACGTTATATTTGTGTTATGTACAAGTACGTATATAAGTTCTTTTTATGAGAAAGAGAGTAGATTATTATCTTTAGAATATAGTATTAACACGTTTTTGAACCAACCGGTCGTCAATAAATAAACTAATACATAAAGAATTCCCAGTTATAATTTAAAAAGAATTAAAAGGGAAACTGAGTGACTAAACATGGACATGCAGGAAATCATAAAAATAAACGTCTTGTCTTTTTATAACATTGTGTTTATTTTAAAATGTTATTAGGGAACCCCTAATCTTCAATTTAATAAATATTAAAATGACTTAAAAAAACACATTTTCTTATTTTTCACAAAAAACATTAACTTTTAACTTTCATAAGAAAGTCATTTTACATCCTGTATTATAAAATTATCCAACATTCTTGCATATTAAAATGAACTCGTTCAGGCGGAACTAGGCGGATTTAAAAACATTGCTTCTGCAAAATCTCAAGAGAAACAAACCAACAAGTTTTATTTATCTCACCCAACTGACGTGAAATATAGGAAAGCTCCACCTACAAGTGATTCGGTTAGTCTTCCAAAAGAGAACACTTTAATGTGGAAAAGTAAGCCGCAGTTCTTTGAAGAGGAGCCACACAGTCGCGCGCCGTGCTGTGACAAAGTTGAGGACCAGTATTTTCTGTTGTTGTCTTTACAGGTGTAGGGACTCTTTCCTAACCCTGGAATGTTATATTTTATCGTTTCTTTCTGTTTAGTTAAATCTGTTAATTTGGACATTATTGATCTTGTATAGTTTAATTCTTTCAAAACATGCCACTGTCACAAAATACAAATATCATTCTTCATCCGTTAAAATAAACAATTATATTTTCTTAGTATTTACGTCTTACGTGTTTAAAACAAAATTCACACAAACAAAGCAGATGATTTTGCAAGAAATTTAAAATTGTTACAGTTTTATAAGCAGCTTATTTCAATAAACAGTTTTATTTAAAAACCGATCACTAGCTTATTAACCTTTTTAACCCAACAAAATTTGTATTTATCTTGAACAATTGAGGGCTTAATTGAGAAAATTCTATTTGTTATTAACGTTTACTAAAACTTTATTAACAAGTTAAAGGTGATAAAGCAGACTTTTTTCTATTATGAGTAATCCAAGTACTCATGTTGAAAGAGGGAAAACTGAAATAAAAAAATACGAGGGGTATTAGGAAAAATAAGGTTCCCATGATTTTTTTTTAAAATAGACAGGCTCTATATTTCTACTTGGTGTTTACACATCAATTTAACATGTAAAAGTTAAGCGATTTTTTCCACATAATCACCGTTTCTGTCCATACACTTTTGTAGACGATGCTCCAACACTTTTCTATCCCGTGTGTAGAATTCTGCCGCCAATCCTTTGAGTAAACCTCTCTTCCTTGTACTTCATCATCGGTACTGAAGCGTTGGAACACCCAAGTTTCCTTTGATTTTTGGAATAAGTGATACTCACTTGCGTGGGCTAGGTCTGGGCTGTAGGGGGGATGGGGCACAATAGTCCAGCCAAAATTTGTCAGCAGTTCTTGAGTTTGACGTGAGACATGAGGTCGAGCACGTTTTCATGAAGAAGCCTCACGCCACTGGACAATCTTCCTCTCCGGCGGAGTTCTGGATCGCGCGTCTCAGTTTTTTTAATGTGTCGCATTTATCTGTCAGAGTTTACTGTTGTGTTCCTGTGAATGGTGATTCTCCGATTTTCAAGCAGTATTGTCTAAAAACTTTTTCAATAACTCCATCTTGAAAAACTGAAGGCCGTTCCAGCTTCGGTTTTCATTGTGAATTTCCATTGCGGCCTTCACTGAATTCTTCTACACCATTTCCGAACGTGTTAAACAGATATGCAGTTTTCCCCATAAACTTTGATTAAACTGAAGATGAATTTCAATAGATGAAATCTGTTTTGCATTTAAAAACGTTATCACAGCACGAATTTCGCATCTGGCGGTAACAATGACAGGAAACTCCATCTTCGAAGGCAGCTAGGCCGGCACTGATGGGCGTAGCGAGGCGCGAGTGGTATGGATAGAGAGAGGGAGAGTTGATGAGTAAGACAGTGTTGCCAGAAATTTTCTCTCAACATATCGCATTCTGTCTCGGGCGGCCATAGGGAACCTTATTTTTCTAATACCCCTCGTACAAGTGTCTCGAAAAATATAGTATGGTAGTATTAAAAACTTAAAAATGCACAGATTTTAAGAAATTTTTGGCATAGGATTTATTTGGCAGTTTTATTTGAAAGAATCCTCATACAGGAAAACTGAGGAAACCAAATTAATTCTGAGTATATAGTGTGGTAAATAATCCTCCCGTCTTAGTGGAAAAATTCTGTGACAAACTGAAATGCCTATTAATTTATTTTCATGTGACTTACATGTTTACATCCACAGGAAATCATGTGTTATATATATATATATATATATATATATATATTTATATATATATATAGTATATATACTATATATATTTAACATAATACGAGTAATATATTAATTTATAATTCTTTATATATATATTTCTTGTGTGCGTGTGTATGTTAATGAACTCCTCCTAAAACGGGTGGTCCGATTTTAATGAAAACTTTTTGTGTGTCTTCAGTGTGGATCCGAGAATGGTTTAGATTCATAATTCGGTCAATTTTTTAATAGCTTTATTAATTATTTTTTTTAAGAATAAATTGTTGTTGATGGTGGAGTGTTTTACATTGGGATCCGCCAGACTGCGCCCACGACACGTAATACAAAGTGAACTGTTCCAGCTGAAGTTCATCAAAAAGGAGGCTAGAAACATTTGTTTACATTTAAAATTTAGAAAATTGTTATTGTAAAGTGCTTGATTAGTAGTGTAATACAGATTGCCAAAGATAAAGGAGTTTCACCAATTGTTCTATGTAAACATTATATTATTACAAACACAGCCATAATGTTTTTCTATTTTTAATTCCAGGTTGTCTTAACAGTCGACAGGTAGTTGGTGCTGCTATCAAATGTTGACTGTTGTTTTTGAACATCTTGTAATTATTGTGCTAAGTGCTAATTGTAATAATACATTAATAGAGATTTGAAGATGTTTGAAGTGCATAAAAAAACTATAGTTATTTATTAAAGTTATTGAACTCATTTTTGCAAATTTTAATGAAATGAGTATATTGGTCGCAATAACCTCAAAATAACCTAAGTAGCATACAAATCAAAAGGTTGTGTTTCTATGTGTGAATAACTATTGTTAACATTTTAGATAATCAAGTTTTAAACTAATGGGATTTAAAATAAATTTGTTTGTAATTTACATGTTTAATCTGCAGTCAAAATTGGTTACATAAGTTCAAATTAAGTAGCATACAAATCACATGTGTGAATAACTATTGTTAATAGTGTAGGAATTGGTTTTTAAAATTAAATTCTGTTGGCCAGTTTGATACTATACTGTAATTTTAAATAAACTATAATGATATTCGTTAGTTTAGATAGGCTAATCAGGAGTAGTATCAATTGAGGTTATCCAGATATAAAATTGGCAGTTTTAGTTTAAAATACACTTTTAACAGAGATTCGTAAATATTAATGTGTGCAGCGATTGATCAGTTAATTTTTTGTTTATAAAGTGAATTGTTTTTTATCTTGGTATGTTTTAAATTGGAATCCAGCAGAATGTGCTACGATCGCAGTTTCAAATGTTTTTCCTATTTTTAATCTCCAGGTTTTCCCGACAGTTTGTGCTGCTATCAAATTTGTGCGGTTGTTTTGTATCATAGTGTAAATTATTGTGTGAGTGCTAAATTGTAATATTAAATTAATAGAGAATCACATGTGTCAATAACTATTGTTAATGATGTAGGAATTGGTTTTTTAAATTAAATTTTGTTGGCCATTTCTGATACTATACTGTTAATTTTAAATTAATTATAATTTAATTCGGTAGTTTAGATAGATTATTCAGGAAATATCAATAATTCGATTGTGATGGTGGGCCACTTATTGTACTTCAGACCTATATAGGGAATACTTCATTTAGTATTTTAGATACCGTAGTCTTTTTTTTTAAGTCTACGTTGTTTATACATTTTTATCTAGAAGTTACTTAATTTAAAATTACATATTCAATAAGTTACTCATATTCATTGTGTACTATTATACAGAATTTTATTTTTACAGAAAAATGCCACGTCTTTGTGGAAGAGGACAAATAGTTATTCAATCATGTGATTTATATGCTACTTAAAATTTTTGAACTTATGTGACCAAACTGTTAACAATAGTTATTCACACATAGAAACACAACCTTTTGATTTGTATGCTACTTAGGGTTATGCGACCAATATACTCACTTCGTTCAATAAATTTTCAAAATTAGTTCAATAATTTCAATAAATAACTATAGTTTTTTATATACTTCAAAACATCCTCAATCTCTATTAATGTAATATTACAATTAGCACTCACACAAATAAATTACTCGATGTTACAAAACAACTCACATATTTGATAGCAGCACAAACTGTCAGGAAAAAACCTGGAATTAAAATAGAAAACAACCCCCCCCCCCCCCCACCCCCCCCCCCCCCCACCCCCCCCCCCCCCCACCCCCCCCCCCCCCCACCCCCCCCCCCCCCCACCCCCCCCCCCCCCCACCCATCTTTCCAGAGGTAAAAATATACGTCTATATGACTAATCAAGTTTAGATGTTCCTAGAGACACACAAACCATCAGTTACTCACCAACTTTCTCTTACTGATATTTTACTTTACGTTATGTCTACATTTCTTCAATTAATGGAACCATAAAAAAGCTCGTAGGACTTGGATGGCTTAATGTAGACAGAATTTCAAAGAGCACCTTTTACTCGTCATAGATGGTTCTATGCATTCCATTATAAATATAACTGGCGCTGTAATCTTGTGTGATTGTTATTCTGGCGGCGAGCTGCAATACTAACATGTCACATTATTCTCCTGGAGCGTATGTTGTTGTCATCACGGAATTTCATCAAGCCTGGCATATTTTACTTTAAGTTCTCCTCAGTTTCATTCTCTTTACTTGGTTTGCCACTAACATCTGTGCATTTGGATACATAATAATTAATAACGCTAAAATATGTCACAATTTTGTATTAAAGTATTTCACAGTTCCCTAAAATAAGACAAAAATTTATATTTTTAATGATGTTCGTGATAATATTGATGCTGTAGAATATATTTAGTTTTATTTTTGAAGTATTTAATTACACTTAAATTCTTGATTTCTCAAATACAGATTATAAAAAACTATACGATGGTTAACGTTTGATTGCAAAACAAAATCCTGTTTTAGCTGGTTTGGAGCAAACGTGCAACAAATTAATATTTTGAAAATAACAAGTCTTTCAACTCTTGTAAATTTAAAAAATGCTTATTTAAACAGCAGTATAAAGCATATCATAATAAAAAGGAATCTCAAGTCTATCAAACATTTACAAAGTTTGATTAATGAAAACGATAAAATGTAATATTAGTCTAATGATTAAAAGCACAATGTTTTCTCAAAAACAAACAAGAAACTCTCACCTGAAGGACGTTGTCATGACGCTACGCAACGTGGACGTGGCATTGTGACTTCGTTCCTAACAACTTCACGTTTATAGCAACTTTTAAGTGTTCTTTAGAAGAATGAAACATCTTTTAACTGGGTTTTGCTATATTTTATTAGGGAGATAAAACGATTTGGGTTTACTTTTGCACCAGCATAAGTCTTTATGTATCTTACTGTTTTTATTTACAGGTAATTTTTGACTTTATCACGTAAGTAGAAGTTAATTTTTTAATAAAGTTATGATCATAAATTAGAACTTCCATTATGCAGAATATAATTTAAGTGGAATTTTCGATGACTGTTAAGCCAAATTCTTAACGAAAAAATCAAATAGTTTCGTAGTTTTACATTTTTGAATAAATAATCTCTGATGTACAATTTGTTGATCTGCTTAAACAGATTTCATTAAAACATTGAAATAATGTTAAATTGGCGTTTGAACTGGTAAATTGTTTGGATGGAAAATTGTGTCATGGCCCAAAATAACTAGTCAAAATCTCTTGAAGTAGTATCTGGAATAAATAAATAAAGAGAAGGACCAGCCTTGATTTCTTAATTATCGCCATAATTGCTTCAGCTTGTATTTACCACCATGTACTATAGTCCACTTGTCAGTGTGCACAGATATATGATGATCTGTAAGTTTAAGTTCAGTTTAGAATAAGTGTAAGGTTTATGAATAGAACGTTTTCAAAATAGTATGAAGAAGGCTGTACCTAACATGTTTGTTTGCGTGTTACAACGCTCATCTATTAATTTGATAAATGTAATCTATGCGTTAGATTATTATTAAAAAATTATTTATACGAATTTTCCTGTACACACTGTTTCCTGTATATATATATATATATATATATATATATATATATATATATATATATATATACATATATATATATACATATATATATACATATATATATATATTATATACACACACAAAGATATTTCATTATTTATTTAATCATTATTCATATTTAATCTCATATTTATTGAGCACAGTGAATACCTTTTTCGAAGACTTAACTGCCTGTTAATAGGGCATCATAATGGACGTGGACATATCCTTTGGAAAATTATACATCGTCCTGTGTTTGTAATTAAAGTCTTGGAAGGGAAACATGTCAGGGTTTAGTAATGAAGAAGACAAAGCTTCGAAATATGTTGATATCAAAAATACAGTAACAATATTAGAAACTAGAAACCAGTCACAGAAAAATCTCAATATTAGTACAATTTTAGACATGGAGATTGATCGCACTAAGGCTTTGCTCTCAGTTAGAGACAGTATAAGCTTAAGTCGTTAGCTGTGGCCATGAATACTTTTAACTGGTGTGTATAACTTGAATTGTATGTTCTCTACAGTATTCTGTATGATGATATTCTCACAAAAGTCAGCCGGTCGTAATGATGAGCACATGAAGAATAAAAATAAACCATCTCTTCCTTTATTACTCAGAAGTGGCTATTGTGTGCGTGAAATCTGTAGAAACTTTTAGAAAAGGAGGTCAATCAATTGCGGTCTCCTACTTCATACATGTGATTTATAAAAAGGTTCTGAGCTATAACATTCGTTGCTTTGTAATTACTGAATGCCAACGATAAAAACAATGTTAATAATACAACAAGGACGTACTATTGGAACCGATACACATTTTACTCTACCTTACATCACGTTGAAAGTTCTTTGCGATTTATTTTTTGTGTTTTCTATGAGTTTTTATATTTGAAATAATGCATAAATAATGGTTACATTTAATATTTTATAATAATTACATCGCTATATAATTTTTACAAGTACATAAAATGTTGCTTTCAAATATGAATAAAATATTACCTCTTTAAATAAATGTTTTAATTTATTTAAACAATTATATGTTAAAATATATGAAATAAAGTAACCTGTTCTCATTTTAACCTCAAAGGAACAAAGTACAATTTCAACCTCATATCAGGTTGATGAATGAGATTGATGAGATATCAGGATTTACTACATGAGGTAAACCAAATAACCGACTAGGATGAGGCGATAGTAGCTGAGTGTGCAGCATCCATCCTTTGATGTGGAAGTTCAATCTGGTAGTGGTCCTCTAGTGATTATTACACCACTTCTTTTACGTAAAAATATATTATTTGGAAACGATTTTTAAGTTTCTTTTTGGAGTATTTGTGTCACATTATTTTGTGCATTTTAACCTCCATATGCTTGCCTTTAGTTTACATATTTATCTAAAGTTATTAAACTAATTTTCGAAAACGTTGCTCTGTTTAATACTTTATTTTTGTTATTCACGTATACTTTTCATACATTGAGATTAATAACTTAATAAATAAATAAGGTGAAAATTACTTGCAGGGTGGCACGATATTTCTCATTCTACTAGATCTACTAGTTAATTATAATTGAAAACAATCTATCTTATCACAAATTCTACATTCATAAAACGTAAACAATTGAATGATAATTACAGTTTTTGTTGAGTAATGTTACTTTTCTTACAAATATCTTTTCTTATTTCATTATCATTTTTCAAACTTCTTACTACCAACATTCCTATATTTCCCTAATATTTCAACTCATTTAGTGCAGTACAGGCCCTTAAATTCTCTTTCAGTATATAATTTTAACTAAAATACTTGAACGTATTTTCAAAATCCCACAAAATGACCGTTAGATTTTTCAGCTCAATATGCACTGATTAAGCTGATACTATAGCTGAAAATTGTGTAATGTCTCTATTTTGGAAAAAATTACCGATTTGTAAAATCTTTGAGTTTTGTTGGCAACGGAGACATTTAAATGGTCCGGATTGTCACAAGAAACGAAGATGAGTAATAAAACCACATAATTTTTTATGGACAAAGGAAATAAAGTATTTTTTATTATTTAACTAAAACTATAAGGACAAGCAAATCACTATAAGTGTAAACGACACCGAGCCGACTAGCTCGAACTTTCAAAAGGTTAAGTGTGTATTATTTATATAAATCATGGAAGTAAAAGAGGTAAGGACCAGAAAAAAAAAACATATATACTAATAAATAACCAAATAAACATTAGAATCACGAAAAAAATATGCCAGTACCTTATGTACACAAGTCTTATATGTAATGTAACACCATGAAAATACGTTGCGCCGACATTATATTTAGGATTTATGACGTTTAATTGCTTCACTAACCTAACCACAATGTACCGTATTGTACACGATAACAAGTTGACAGAAACGTTGCCATCATTACGTGTACATACATTGTTCTTTTATATCTTCAAGTGATTCATTACCTGAATAAAGTCCAAACAATTTACTTAAAATACGTTTTTTTACCTTGTAGTTCTAGACATTGTAATATATTTTAACCCAAACGAATCTATGTGTAACAAACTTTTCAATATTAACATTATACAGTGAAAATACTTTTGAAAATAAAGACCAATGATTTAGTCTCCCACAAGTACATGAGGACCACGTATTGAGGATCGGGCGTAGGAAATATTATTTTGATAAAGGTATATAGTTTGTTGACGTTTTCAGTATGTTAAATATTTAAGGTATTTAAGGATTAGTTTTTTTAATGAGTCAAGCTATTTAAAAACTTAGGCATTTGAGGACCAAGTAATATTGAATCAGTTGAATTTAAAAGTCAAAAAAATATTAGAGAGTACATTGCTGAGGAACTCGGAAATGATGAGATAGAATAACTTGATTACAATAGTTATAAATAAAAATATCCATTTTAATCAATAAAATTAATTAATGAGTTTAATACTAAGTAATTTAGATAATAGTGTCTATTAGAATTATATGACACGTATCAAAAAGTAATATGTTTTAAAACATATTATTGATTGCTTTCTAGGATGACACTTAACGGTTATTTGGGTTACTAATAATGAAATTTTCTACGTATTAATATTCCATTCCGATTAGATTTAAATGAGAAATAACTATCTCCTTTCAATATTTAACTATATAGTTTCATGAAAATATTATTTTTTAACGTAGAATAAAAATACATGTGCAAACATGTAGGTGTAAAATCTGATATATTAAAATATACAGTTAAGACGTATATTCCTATATTCGACACTAAAAATATAGCGTAGAATACATGGTATAATAGTGTGTCACAGGGGTATCAGTTCCCATGATATGTTGTTGTTATGCATTCTTGTATTGAAATTTTCTTGGTTTATCGTCACCCAGATATCAAAAGCAGATGATGATTAGAGCGCACAAACTGTCCATAAACAAAACAAGTCATATAGTAAACAACAAAAGCTTGCCCTTACGTTCAACGAGTGTATATTTCACCCACAAGTGTTTGCAAGAAAAACGGAAGTGCTCTCTTCTGTGACCTTCTTTCGGGCCATTCTCGTGAACGACTGGCTTTTTTGGTGGTATGAAATTTGGAGAATAAAAATACATGTGCAAACATGTAGGTGTACAATCTGAGATATTAAAATATACAGAACACAAAACAGTTAACACAAAATACAGTTAACTTCAAAATGTACCAAATAAATAAATGCTTTATAATCACAAGTACGATTTAAACCTGTTGTTTCTAACTGAGAGGCAAAGTTTGATTTTTAAAGCTTAAAACTAAAGTCCGAGAAATTAAGAGGATTACAAGTTTACCCCAGTTTATCTGCACTGATTTAATTATGTTATTGTTATTTATGCCATTAACATGTTACGGTGCTTAAACATTACTATCACTATACTCATGCCTTCATGTTTTCCTTACCACTCGTAGTAATGTCTTACCATCCAGAGGAAGTGTATATTTACTCATACCTTCATGTTTTCCTTACCACTCGTAGTAATGTTTTACCATCCAGAGGAAATATCTATTTTTATTATAATAACCACTCAGTATGCAGTGAAGGCTTTAAATATATAAATAAACAAAATACATCCCTGAAGGGTTTAGTTTAGATTATAAACAGGGTGTTTTTCAAGAGATTGAACAGTTTATTCGACACAATACCCAGTAATAAAACTTATAAACATAATGAAATATCTTCTTCCACTTACTGTAGTTTCTCTGTCCATATGTGTTTAATTTTAAAAAGTATCGTTTAAATAACAGTTATTGCAAATATTCATCTGACTCTTTTTAAATGTAATAAAAGGAGAATTAAGAAGAAATATGTAATAATGTCACATCATTTTTCAACATGACGTAATTCAATGTTTCTGGAATAAAATATATAAAAAAACCATTACTTATAAATTTAATAACTACACTAACGGTATTCTGCTTGCTTATTATATTAAATACTAGAAGAGTTCAGACTATTTTAGTACTTGGGTATTCATTGATTTATTCTTTCATACTTGGAGAAATCTTATTCACATGTCCAAGCGCTGAACTATTAGTTTTATAATCTCGAACAGCTGTTTATATCTAAAATAAAACGTCTAAAAGTTTATGATTTACAAACATCCAACAAGTAATATAGCCATAACTATTTTATCAGTAAGCAAATTGTACACTTGCGTATTTTTCATTCGATAAAAAAACATTCCTACGGAATCGTTATAAGAATAAGTCAATTTGAAACTGAAATGCGATTGCATTTATATACATTCATGTTAATGTTCTTTGATGTAATTAAAATATAATTACAAGTTGCGAGTTATTCGTATAAACTCTTTTAGATATATGATTTTTATAAATACTAAACAAATATAGACAGGCATACAGTATATCACGCCGGATCAAAACATACATACACGTTATTTTGAGCCTACTGCCGTTTCCTCAAGGCTTGCCAAACTCTCTTGAATCATCCTGTATGCACTGAGATAACATTAATTTGTACTGAGGTGTCTTTTTTATCAAACCGAACTATTGGTAAAAATATGATTAATGTAAGTCTATTGCCAGGTATAAGTATAATAATTAATTGATTAATGATTATATAGTCACTTGAAAGTATCTGACCTTGTTAAATATTATAAGGGAAAGTGAGAACTAGACATACATTGATCCCACCTTCGACTGAATATATGCAATCGATACTTTAGTAATATACATGAAGTATTTGAAACCAAAGTTGATTTCTATCATCGAACTTGCCAAAGCTTCCATCAGTCCACCACACCGGTACGCATATTATGGAAGTGGAAGCTGAGGTATGAACGGAAACATGTTATTTTAACTCCCTGTTTGCGCGACGTTAGGCATACCCTCCTAAGTGCAAGGAGTTTTAGTACAACAAAATCTTTGATGAATGCCCTCCGTGTGCCAACATATCTTTACGTATTTTGGATAAATAATGATTAAGAGATCCAAAATTGGAATCAACCTGATTTTGGGGTGACCAGCTAATGTATTTATATAAGTAAATAATGTTTAGTACTGATCGTATTCTTAACGTAATCATAAATGATTTAAAATTCAAAAACACTTTACTACTGTTAATATCAAATCAACAGTAAGAATATTGGAAACTGTAAATCTATGGAAACCAGCCACTAAACTGCACTCCATGGATCAGCAGGATGTTTGAGAGCTCCTGACTGAGTTATAAAGCACAAAGTGCTCTCGATATTGCATTAGTGGGAAATTGTTTTGTGTTGTAATATTAAACTGTTGATGTTTTTTCTCGAATGTTTTGGACTATATAGAGATTCAGTTGGAATGTTTGATGGAGGTAAACTCATTTGTTTAAAAATACATTTAAAAAATCTTGAACTACTCTAACAAGTATAAAATAATTAATATAAGTAATATTTCTGAGAGGTTAGAGGACGATATATTTGAAAAGATACAAGGATACACCATAACACACCATTTTTGTATGCTGATCATACCGATTGTAACATAGCTGCGTCCATGGATATGTTAATATATATTTATTTTAACTTGAGTTCTTATATTTTGTGTTTTAATCTTAAGACTCTCCCAGCCTCCTCCTCCAGGTTGGGTAAAAACTATCTGTAGGGAAAAATTGGACAATATTGGTACCATTCTTCAGTTACGTCATATTTCAATGCCTTTAAGGGTAAGTAAAGTTCTTGTTTTTGAATATCATTTTATTACCAGTAATATTTGTATAGTATTATAATTATTCACTTGAAAAATTCGGAGGTTTCAATTTTAGTTATAGGGTAATAAAGTGAGTAAGTTTATAAAGTACCCATTATTCGAAAATGATAAGACATTATGAGCATTGACCACAAAAATGATGGATATATTTAAATACGATATTGTTCGTTATCGGCGTGTTATTATCACTAAGTCAAGCAGCATTCTTGTTATGTAATAAAACAACACGGGATTAATACAGTATGTAGTATGGTATATGAAATAACATAAACTGTAACATTTTAGTTCTCTGGACACAAACTTTCATGATTAAGTTTAAACTTTAAGTTGCTATTTTCATTGAAATGATTTAGTTTTCATATTGGGTCATATCTAGGCTTTTTTCTTTTGTAAAGAATGTATATAAAAAACTACTAGACTCTTGAATATTTTTTCTATAACATTTTAATTTATGTTTTGTGAATAAAGAATATTCTGAAAATCATGTAAATCTTCCAACCACAAAAATATTTACGCTCGATTTAAATATGAACGTTCCAGGCAGCCCAACTATTTCCGCTCAAATGTTTGATACTGAAAATTTCTTTAGTATAAAATTTTAGCTTTTATTTGAGACTGCTAAATGATTCAGCTTATGATGATTTTTAATTGTTATAGATTATAATTTTACATTATTTCAACTTATATACTCTCCAATCAAAATAAGAACATTTTCTCACTTTGCCCATATTTTACTTCGTATGTTATTGGAAGATATTATCTGTAACACTTATACCACTTAGGCATTCTTTACCGTATTGTTTCTACTTATTTGACAGTAGTTTACCTCTTGTAAATTAGTTATGAGGTATTCACAGTCTGAGAGTTAGCGAATCTTATAATTTGAGGGGCTTACAAAAATATTTCTAACAGTCTGACCGCACGTATCTCACAAATGAAATTATTTCCAAACGTGAAACTGTGCGTGAAGCTTCATTTCTATATAAAGAGCACTGCTTTGGATGATAGTACATGTCATTTCATGGTATTTAGCTGAGCAATAGCAAACATGTTTTACATTTGTCTTATGGATAGCCATGATGACGAGAAAATAGCACAATAAATCAATTTGTAAACAAGCTGAGTACAATAGTTTCGAGTTTAACATGTGACATATTAACAAACTTAGCTTAGTCATGCAGGAAAAAGAAAAACAGAAGGCTCTTAACATTGTAAGATTATAACAAAAAAGTACCAAATATAGCTATAACAATTTAAAAAATAACAAAATTTCTTTGCCTATTTGGACATTTTGCATACACAATCAGCCTATTGTAATAGCTCTCATGGTAACTCTTATGAATGATTTCTTCACTGAACATGACCATCATAGGCAAAAATTACCCCCAACATGTTATATATATTTCATGGGACTCACATGTTAACTCAACAAGGATATAATGTGTATATATATTTAACGTAATAATATATAAATTTATAATATATATATATATATATATATATATATATATATATTATAAATTAATATATTATTATGTTTTATATATATATATATATATATATATATACACATGATTTCCTTGTGGAGTAAACATGTAAGTCACATGAAAATAAATTAATAGCATTTCAGTTGTCACAGAATCTACTGTACTTAGTTTTTCCACTAAGACGGGAGGATTATTTACCACACTATATACTCAGAATTAATTTGGTTTCCTGTATGAGGATTCTTTCAAATAAAACTGCCAAATAAATCTATGCCAAAAATTTCTTAAAATCTTGCATTTTTAAGTTTTAATACTACCATACTATATTTTTCGACACTTGTATTTTTTTATTTTCCCTCTCTCTAATAGTATTCATATTAGAAAAAAGTCTGCCTTATCACCTTTTAACTTGTTAATAAAGTTTTAGTAAACGTTAATACAAATAAATTTTATCAATTAAGCCTCAATTGTTCAAGATAAACACAAATTTAATTTTGTTGGGTAAAAAGGTTAATAAGCTAGTGATCGTGTTTATAAAACTGTTTATTGAACTAAGCTGCTTATAAAACTGTAACAATTTAAATTTCTTGCAAAATCATCTGCTTTGTTTGTGAATTTTGTTTTAACACGTAAGACGTAAATACTAAGAAAATATAATTGTTTATTTTAACGGATGAAGAATGATTATTGTATTTTGTGACAGTGGCATGTTTTGAGAGAATTAAACTATACAAGATCAATAATTTCCAAATTAACAGATTTAACTAAACAGAAAGAAACGATAAAATATAACATTCCAGGTTAGGAAGTCCACCTGTAAAGAGAACAACAGAAAATACTGGTCTCAACTTTGTCACAGCACGGCGCGACTGTGTGGCTCCTCTTCAAAGAACTGCGGCTTACTTCCACATTAAAGTGTTCTTTTGGAAGACTAACCATCACTTTGTGGTGAAGCTTTCCTATATATCACGACAGTTGGTGAGATAAAATAACAACTTGGTGTTTCTCTTGAGATTTGCAGAAGCACCTCAAGAGCACCTCATTTTATCCGCCTAGTTCCGCCTGAACGAGTTCATTTTAATATGCAAATGTTGGATAATTTTATAATACAGATGTAATATGACTTTCTTATGTAAGTTAAATTTGTTTGTGAAAAATAAGAAAATGTGTTTGTATGTCATTTTATTATTTAAATGAAGTTAGGGTTCCATAACACATTTTAAAATAAACACAATGTTATAAAAAGACAAGACGTTATTTTTATGATTTCCTGCATGTCATTTTTAGTCCAAAGTATAAGCGGATTAGTAGTGGTGCGGTGAGCAGGTAAATGAACGTCGCCTGGTTGTCATTAAGTCGGATACTTTAAGTAGAAACATTTAATGTTTCTGTTTCGGCACCGTTTTAATATGGCACGCGATGGACCGATCCCTGATCGCAGACCAATGTAATGTAGTCGCGCGTCCCCGTTCAGCAACAACTCTACTACTATCGAATGTTACTATTGAATGTTAGAACGTCAATGCTTCGGAGTTATCGTCGGCCGACTAGGCGGCGCGCTGCAACTTCGGTAGTAGCCGTCGCTCACTATAGTGCATTTTACATGAGGTGAGTATCATCTGCATAACATAATGGTCACTCAGATGCTACACTGCCATATGATTTTATATTATTCATACCATATGAATGTATTCTTAAATGTTGATGTCATTCTCTATGTTTATATTTTGTTTAACTTGAAAAAAGGGGATTATAATTTGTTCATTGTACAAAAATATAATACACTTCTTTTATACTATATGAAAGTCAACAGATTTTTATTGGGCTATCCGGTAGGACATATTTGGGCATTGATGCCAATTTGAATGTTGCACTTATTATATAGCATCCGTATATTGTACATTGCAATCATTTCAATCAAATTACTCATTGTATTAGGCTACATCATTAGAACTTTTATCTTGTAATGTAGGATATTTTCAATTTTCATGTTGGTCATCTTGCAACTGATTTTTTTTGCCATTTACTCATTAGCTAATTGTTAAACCTTTTTGATGTGCAAACACCTGAGGTTACGCTAATAGAATGTAATGGCTTTAAAAATATCTTTGAAATATATGTTGATACGTTGCTGTAACTTGTCAGATGACTAATATCACGTTTTACTTTGTTGTTTTACAAATGTATTTATTTATTCTACAATTTTATCGTTGCTATCATGGTTATCCATAACACCAATGTACAAATATTTGTTATTCCCTGACAAATCCCACACACAATTTCAAGTTTATATGTACGTTCGTTTTCTAAATTTCGTGCAGTCAGACAGACAGAAATAAAGTGTATGTATGTCAATACAGTATCGTGCAGTCAGACAGACAGAAATAAAGTGTATGTATGTCAGTACCGTATCGTGCGGCTAGACAGACAGAAATAAAGTGTATGTATGTCAGTACCGTATCGTGCGGTTAGACAGACAGAAATAAAGTGTATGTATGTCAGTACCATATCGTGCGGTTAGACAGACAGAAATAAAGTGTATGTATGTATGTCAGTACCGTATCGTGCGGTTAGACAGACAGAGAGAAATACAATGTGTCCTGTCCCTTAATTTATAAGTTTAGCTAACGCTCATCCAGTTAGAGATATTATTCTTAGATTATTCAATCATCCAACATTTACATATATTATTATTCGAATACATTATGTTTAATCAATTATGTGTCATGTAATCTTTGTTGTGATAAAAGTGTTCACATCTAGTTACTAAAATAAAAGTTGTGCATGTTGTAATTTTGTTTAATATTTGGGTTTGTTCAAGTAATTTATATATACTTGATATTTTAGCAAAGAGTGTGACTGGTAAAACTTTATATTGTTATTGTATTTTGTAATACATGGAACGAAGTAAATTATGTATTTAATTGATGAAACATCCTTAGTATAGTCCATAAGACACTTGTGATCAATTTTGTGCCACCCCTGACACGATTTAAATTGGAACTGGATCAAGTTTAGCTATCAATCAGAGTAAAATAAGTAATTGCTTCTACACGTGACAATATGCACGAGTTACAGGGAATGTGAGCCAACCTTGCTTGTGGCAATAAATCTGGAATTTGATTAAATGTTGTAGCGCTGCCAGAGACCTATTACAGAGTGACATCTGCTCATTTCAATTGATCTCGGGATTAACAATGATAATGTAGCGTTGTTAATATGTACTTCTATTCAATGATTGAAGAAAACATTATTTACATTATGTAATTATATATACGTATGCATAACTTGA
This sequence comes from Homalodisca vitripennis, assembly GCF_021130785.1. Taxonomy (NCBI): domain Eukaryota; kingdom Metazoa; phylum Arthropoda; class Insecta; order Hemiptera; family Cicadellidae; genus Homalodisca; species Homalodisca vitripennis. The sequence goes on from NC_060207.1 coordinate 78,753,973, forward strand.
TTTATTAGCAGTTCTATTTTAGTTCACTGGACATTTTAATCAAATTTTTAATAAAATCAAGTAATATTCCAAAACTTACACTGTAAAGGTTAATCCAACGTAACTAACTAGTCTAATATATACATATGTATATAATATACATATACATAATATATATATATATATATATATATATATATATAATACATTAATATAATATACATCAGTATACAATATATATATATATATAAAATATGTATTGTCATATTTTTCCTGTAGCATTTTGAACGGGCACACATACAATCTTGAGTAATTTAAAAAAATGCGAATAATGGGCTTTTTAGTTAACTTTTAGAAAGGAAATAAATAAATAGCCGTACTTAAAGGCAATATAATAGATCTGTTTATCATTAGCATTTTCGCTCGCGTTGTCTCACAATACTTTTCCTTCTTCAGTCTGTTGACGTTCAAATAGTGTAAGTATGATCTATTCCATGTATTTAAAATATAATTTCCTTTATTTAAAGTTAAATAAAACATATAGAATGAGATTAACATTTAAGAATACAATCATAAGGTAAGAATAATAGAAAATCATATGCCGGCAGTGCCGATAGAAATTAGTGTTAATTAATACTTCATAATTACAATATTATATTTAAGTAGTATAATTAATACTACATAATTAATTAGTATTAATTACTACTACAAAATTATTGCATGATAAATAATTTGGTATTAATTAATACTTCCTGCTCACATTGATTTCATACCCCTCCTAGAGAACAATCAAAATCCAGTGCTCTAAAATAAACGTGTCTGTAAAGTTATGGTGATACGGCAAAATATATTGTTTATTTAGAGACTAGTTGTTACTTAAAGAGGAAAATAATATCAAAAGACCATAGCTGACTATAGACTACTATATTAATCTAAAGTATTAATGAAATTAGAGCTGATTTAAATTTAAATGAAGATTAGAAACGTGAAAAATTAAATTTAGAAGATGGATGGTAGTGAGGATACTACTAGAAAAACTATATACACATAGGATATATCTGGAAAACTGTATGAGCGAACAGTCAAAGAGGTAACGCTAAATAATAGCTGAAATGTTTTATACTTTACTTAACACAATCAATCAAAGATCTATGAGTACAAAGGAGAACAGCTGTAAAGTTTCGACTCACCAATTCTTAATATCGTACTAATAAGGATTAAAACAAATACTGGAAATGTGGTAATGGCTTTTGCTGAATATTATGACTAAATTCTGACTGACATAGAAGTAAGCGATTCAATATTCTAGAGTATTGAAAAGTGCATGAGTATCCTACAATTATTTGTTTAATATTTATTATTGACATTGGATAATCAAAAAGAATAGGAGGATTTAGGAAATCTTCCACCGTTATAGGTTGAAAAGTAATAACACAACGCTTTGAGGATTGAGCTACCCTTTTTCTCAGATGCAGTATAAGTCATGACATTACAATATGCGTCAATGGACTACCGAGCGTGGTGCCTTAGTAATTATTAAGTGATACTTGACGATCCAGATTGAGGAAGTCCAGATTGGAGAAAATGAACCAACCGATGTCACAGCACAAGAGCCAAGAGCACAAACAACACTTCACACCCGAACTAACGTAGGTGAAGCAATGGTGGGGAATTCAATGACGGCATTTACAGTGGTATTGAGGCGCGTCATCTGCAACAGAGAACGGAAGGCGACGTTTGGGAGGGGGAGGGATAAAGAACAGACATCTCTGATCTTATGTTTTCTTCCATGACCTCAATGTCATGTTTTGTCAAATGTTTCATGTCATGTTTTATTTGTTGAGTGAGGTTTCTTTAAATTTCAAAATGTGTATAGGTTTACTAATTAAATATTTTTACATATCGGTAGCCAAAGTTAGCTTAACTTCAATAGAAGGTTCACTTAGTGGTTGGTCTTTTAAGTTTATGTATGAAGCCTCAATAAGACGTTTAAGTTTGAACAGATTTTCTTCTCGGTTTTGTTGGCGTCATCTCATTTCATATTATGATTTTCTGATATCAATTTTAAATTTTTCCACTAGATCTTTTTTCGTATTATTGATGTTCTTTAATTATTTCATTTAATGATCTTTCATCTACCATACGTTCACTGTTACATAAACATATAGCACAGTAAACACTTTTTGAGTTCTGTGTACATTTGTTTGTTTTTACAAGACTTCGATTAAGAGTTTTTTCTAGACTCTAAAAATGGTTCTATTTCCTGCCTACTTTTTTAATTTCCTCGGATAATCCCGGCACATAAGAGATTGAAATGTACGTGAAGTTATCGTTTTCTGACCCAAAGATTTTCTTATTATTATTTTTTACTTATTTATAATAAACTGAGGACTGAGTAGATTTACATTTTACATAAGATTAGATTAAACGTTTTGATTTCTTCTTTTAACCTGTATTTTCCTGAGCATAAGCTTATAGGCAATATGTTATAGGCAAAATAGCACAAGCTTTTGTATATATACTTGCTTAAACTTATGTGTAGAATGAATGTTATGTTATATAAGAAGAAGATTTACATTTTATAGCTTAGGCTGATTTAACACTTTGTACATGAAGTAACGTTTTGCCAGATTGTCATTAACATTTCAATGTACGTTACTTTTTTTTAAATTCTAATGACATGATATTTTAAGGAGATTTTTACTGTACATCTTGTATTAGTCAGATGCTACAAGAACTTACAGTTGTAAAGTTACTGAGAGGGTTTTCTGTATTATTCATATTCACTTTAATTTCTAAACAACAAAAGAGGTTAGTAGATGATCACTTTAGCAGGATGACAACACGTATAAAGGCTCCCGATATGAAGTTTACGTGTATCGGAAACCATTAAATGGCACAAAAGATGTTTTGTTGTCGGCACTGGACACACAGAGGATATCCGAAAGATTTACTTTTTTATTATTAAGTCTACCTTTTAGATATTGTTATTGCATATTAGCTTTATTACTCGTATATTGTCTTTGCTTCAGTAAATCATGCGTTAGGTAATAACAGTTTCCTGTTAGCTTCCATAAATAACATAATGATTATAAAGATTCAACATTTTGTGCAATTCACAATGGGTAAAATGTATTGTAATGAGAGAATAATATAAATGTTATACATAAAAAGTTTTCTAATAACCCCGTAACACAGGATAGTATATGTTAGTTTTAAAAGGTTTAAAAAATGCATGCATGCTTGATGAAAGTCAATTCTATAGGCTGTAGGAGTTTTATAACCCAAATATTGCTTATTTAGACTTTGTATAAGTATTTTATTTTTTATACGTATTTATGCTTGGTTTCTTCTACATGGAAATTGTTCTTATTTTAAATATTTTTTGCTTGTGTTTTATGAATTGATTTGCAAGCTATGTATTTGTTCTTTATCTTTAGTATCGTTGATAAGATCTGATGCATGTATACGTCCTTAAGATCAATAAAGTTATTCTATTCTATTTATTAGGTCAATATAAATAAGATTCAATGAAAAAAAAGTACAATGATCTTTTGCCCTTTATGACAGCCTCGCTATTAGTCCGTATTACTATAAATTGGTAATAGGGAACATGTACTTAAATGAAAAATGTACCAAAATAAATTCTTGGAGACAATTACAGTGAGGTTTCCTTTCCTACAGTTCTCAAACTCCGTTGTTTTGGCAGTCAGGAATAAGGAAATTGCCGTAAACTTTCATATGGACGATGATATATTCCTAATTACAGTGAGGTCAGTAAGAGTCTTTGGAACAATCCTCGATCTCTTTTAGTTTCGTTCCACCAGTCTTCCGCTTAAGAATAACAATGTTTATCTTGTCTGCATTTTAAAAATAAAATCTATAACGCGTAAAACAAAAAAACTGTGTATTATTTATAAACTATTATATGTACTAAATTTTAAACACATCTTTGTCTATGAATCATAAATATTTGTAAATATCCCAAGGACAATGATTACACAAAATTATAAATAGGATTTCTGACAATGAAAAGAAACTGTACTGTAAACACCATGTTAATATTTGTTTGATTTTACACTTACTCACAAAGTAAATTATTTGATAAAGTCTAGGTGAGTGAAAAGTCGGTAACTGCGATGTCCAATCAGAAGAGGATCAGCAGGAGAATATGAAGTTGCTTGGTCTGAGCTTCCTTTTACTGGCTGATCAGCTTACCTGCCGCCATAGAGGTTTATTGATGATCGTATATTCTAACCGTATGAGTTGGAAGGGAAAAGTTCTTTACACATTTATACGCAGTATATTGCACGTATCAGCTTTATCCCCATTTATAAACATTAATAGCTTAAAATAAAACAATATTTAATTGTAACCCGTAAACACTTTAATTTAGTTCTCTCAATTATTGTAGGTTAAGGAATATACATTTCAGTTGTTGTGACAGAAAAAATAATACAAGAACGAACCGCTGTGCTTACAAAAAATTTTAAAATATGTTTTTTTTACTACAGGTGCAGTGTGTTTAGTTATATAAATAACAAAATAAAAGTTCGCCAAGTTTAATGCAAGTATATAACTTTTTCTTAATTAAAATATATCCCTATATATTCATTAATAAATAAATAAATGCTGATTTAAATAAGGATCTGATGTTACGTGTTATTCAATACATATAAATCCTATAAATACATTTAATAAATCAAAACGCCCAAATACATTCAAATCAGTTATTAATAAATTATTCAAATATTTTCTAAAGAATTGTCCACGTAGATATTTTGATACCGATAAAAAGCTTTCTAAAATACACATCATTTTCTCTTCTAGGTAAATGTTTTCACTCATAATATCCTAACCTTTTTGGTGTTACGTTGGTAATGTTATAACCTCAATGACTTCTAAAGTACCTTTCGGTGTGTTACTGCAGGTACACAATCAACATTCCTCAGACAGACATTACGGCAGCTCTATCCTTAATATCACCCTGGCTCTGTTACAACTGTAGAATTGATACTTTTAGTATCTGGCAATAATTTGTAATAGTTTTTAAACTTGATAACTGGCATAATTTATTACATACCAAAACTAAACTTGGTAAAAACGCAGTCCTTGCATATACCTTACATAAGTTATTTAGTTAGTCTAACCAGTAAAATTTTCAAGATGGCGTGTATTTGCATTAGAGAAAAACTGGTAACTGAACTTATTTTTAACATAGAGCACACGTTATGCGCGTAAAGTACATTAGTTCATTACAAAACACTTTAATTCTTTCACTTTTAATTTCTATCAAGATTTGAAGATGGCGGCATTCGAAGTTTAGGAAATGAATGTTTATTATATGAGTTATTACATATTAATGGGCAAAACAGTTTCTTGCAATTTTCAGGTCATTTAACATAATGTTTATTCTTACTTGGTTTTTTTCGTTAGATTAACAGATAATGGGTGTACAAAGTTTTAGGATATAACATAGACGTAATAATAGTCAACACGATAACTGCCATAGTTTTTCATTCATTTAGACCAAACTTGGTGTATAGTCACTATTTTTACATAGCTTGAATGAGATTTTGGCCAATTTCAATAAAATTAACTATTTCAAGATGGGGGTCATTCGCATTCTAATAAAAACTTTAACTGGACTAAGTTCCATTATAGGTCCTAAATTATAGATTTTAGTTATTATAAACAACGTTTATTCTTAAATTTTGTTATATATTTTAATGTTTTAAGATAGCGATACTCCAATGTTTGGTAAAATATTGGTTACCTTATAACAAAAAAAGTTATTATGCACAATAGCTCAAAACAAAAAAAAGTGTTAGATTTCTCAGATCATGTACAATAATGTTTAGTATTCCTTTTTGACATTTACATGTCGTAAGATTTTTAGATATTGGGCGTACAAAGTTAACCTTTGTCTACCTTTCTTCTGACTACTCCATAACGCATATTTCAATTCTAAAGGGGCGCCATATGTAAACGAAGTTTGCGTACTGCGAACTTAGTCAAGTCATAGCCTATTTACTATTTTTGTGCTAACTTCCACATACTTGAGCTTTTTTGCGACATTCATAGTTTCCTTAAACCAATTAATTATGTTGCATATGCCATTACTATATATGGGGGTAATTTGTGCTCTGGGGGTCATTTCGGTGAAAATTGTGCAGAAAGTAAATGCTACCTTGACAAAAATTGCAATGGCTTGATTTTGGATACAATTTAAACTAAACCAAAATAGTTGTAAAAAATATCTACTTCAATAATGATTTAAACTTTATTATTTTTATTTCACTTTCAAAATAATGATGTAATATTCTATATTCTTATAATAGTTTTATGTTACATAAATTTTGTCTTTTATATTTAATCATATGATAATGGAAATAAAAACAATGAAAGCAACTACAAGTGGAGTGCATTTCAGTGCTACTCGAACGAAACGATTAATCTAATGCTGTAAACAATGGGATGGTTTAGAAAGAACAATCTTTCAGAATAATACCTGTACTGCACATCGGATCATTAGTCAGGTGTTCCTGGGTAGAAGCTGAGTGGGAAACAGGTAAGTGATAACACGAATTACAGGACAAAACGAGTTTTTTTGTCTACTTCTAGCACCAGGTAAACCTTTTGTATTTATACTACGTCGGAAAAGCAAATATTTAGTTGCAACCTTTTCAGCTACAAGTAGATAATTTAAAAACGTATAAGCATGTTAACTGATATTTAACGCTGTATTTCTTTTTCCTTATTTGATTAACAAGAGTGAGCTTGGAAATTAGTAAATGCTCGTTCTCCACGTACGCATATGTCGTGTTTATTGCTACACACACACACACACACACCACACACACACACACACACACACACACACACACACACAAAAAAAAAATTCGTATATCTTCCCTTGAGGATCTAACTAGCCTTGGATTGACGATACAATAATTTTAAGTGAATTATTAGCAGTTTAAAAACTCCCGAGCCGTTAAATGAGAAGCCGAGATTTCAGTGACCATAGTTTAGGGATATTTCACTTGAATATTCGAAGCTTACGAAGGAACTTTGATGAACTTGTGATTTATTTAAGTGGTTTGTCACAACATTACAAAATTATAGTATTGACAGAGGTGTGGATAAAGAGTGGAGAGGAGGTGAAGTATCAATTGCCCGGATACGACCTGATACTACAAGATCGACCAGATAACCAGTCCGGTGGGGTCGTTATCTACGTGGACTGCGACCTCCGCTGCACTCACCGCCTTATCTTGCTTTCCACTGCTGAGATAATCAATATCACTTTCACAGTAAATTATAATAATACGCTCTTGGACATTTCATTATATGGTATATATCGTAATTGTAAATTTTTATTCCAACACTTTAAAACTGACTTTGAAAATATTTTAAGATTGTCCCATAACCCAACAATTATTATAGGAGATTTAAATATTTGTATATTAAATAATAATGGCTCAGGTAAGGACTATTTAAATCTATTGTCATCCTATGGATTTATAAGCTATGTTAACGCCCCCACTAGAATATTTAACAGCGCTTCTTCTTGCCTTGACCATGTGTTTGTAAGAAATTCAAAGAATATAGAGTTTAAAAGTAGAATTTTAAATTTAAGTTTAACAGACCATTTTGCTGTAGAATTGAAACTGTCCCAATTAGACTGTAATATTACCAGTAGGAATTGTTTTATTAAAGTAATAGACTATGACATGTTACGTAGACAGTTAAGTTTGGCTGACTGGGGTAACGTTTTCAGTGAACATGATGTGAACAAATGTCTGGCAGAATTTTATAGAGTATATTTGGAATGTCAGGAAGCCTCATCATACCTGAAAAAAGTTAACAGTAAAACTAGAAAACGGAATGCTTGGGTTTCTGATAATCTGATCTCTCTGATAGATCGTAAAAATGATTTATTTAAAACTTTTACTAAAGATAGGAACAATTTTGCACTAAAGATTGAATACAAACACTTTTCCAAAATCGTCTCTAGGAGAATAAGGCAGGCAAAGATTGATTACTTTTCATCTATGATTGATAGGGCAAATGGTGATTCAAGGAAATATTGGGACATTGTAAAAAGAATAGTGAAAAATAAAAAAAGTAAACTCAGTAAAATTAATGGTAGATGGCAGTCTTTTGGAAATAGAGGGCAATGAGCGTATGATAGCCAATAAGTTTAACGACTATTTTACAAATATTGTGTCGGATTTAAGATCAAAAGAATTCGGATATGACCTATTCCTTGAGGATCAGTCCGAATATAACTATTTTTTCTCAAAATTTGATTTAATCGATGAAGAAGTATTCAATACCATAGTAAAAATGAAAAATAAACCAAGTTGTGGCATTGACGGAATAAATATTATAACTATTAAAGAGAATATTAACGTATTTTGTCCTTTACTTTGTAATATCTATAGAAAATCTTTTTCCCAAGGATTGGTTCCAGACGATTTCAAGGTAGCTTCTGTGACACACCCGTCCTAAAGTCTGGTGACCCGTCAGAGGTGTCATCGTACCGGCCGATTTCAGTTATTAATACTATAGCAAAGATATTTGAAACAATCGCTAAAAATAAGTTGCTGGACTATTTTAACACTAGGTTACTTCTCTCGGAAAACCAATACGGATTTCTGCCGGGCAGGGGGACAGATTTGGCACTCGAGAAACACATTTCTAGTATAACGTACTCAAGAAACCAGGGTAAATACGTACTGGCCGTGTATCTTGATTTTCAAAAAGCTTTTGATACTCTAGATAACCATATACTAGTCAATAAATTAAGAATGAATGGCATAGGTGGTGCTGCTTTGGACTGGCTCATGTCTCTATGTACTAAAAGAAGACAGATGGTAAAGATTGGTAAATCGTATAGTGAATCTTTAGAACTGCTCTATGGAACGGCTCAGGGTGGTGTACTTGGTCCAATTATTTTTCTTATATACATAAACGACCTATTAAAACTACCTTTACATTCATCAGTCTTTGCATATGCTGATGATACTGCCTTAGTGTGCTCTGCTTTCAACAAAGAGACACTAAAACTGAGGATTAAAGAGGATCTGAGTGCGGTGTCGGAGTGGCTAATTAAAAATAAACTTTTAATCAATATTTCAAAATCAAAATGTCTTGTTTTTTTTCAATCAATCCAATGATAAAGATTATTTAAGAAATTATTTTAACTTAGTTTGTCATTCACATTGCTGTATGTATGAGTGTACCTGTTCCAGTATTGAGGTTGTGGATAGTGTGAAGTATCTGGGCTTATATGTTGATAGGTATTATATGTTGAAATGGGACCACCACATCAACTTTCTATCGAAACGGCTAAGGAAAGTAAATTACTCTTTATACCATCTTAAGCAGCACCTTAAAGATAAACACATGAAGCAACTGTATTTTTCTTGGTTTGAGAGTATTTTAAGATTTGGATTAATACACTACGGTGGAACATTTAAAACAATTCTAAATCCAATAATAATGACGCAAAGACACGCATTACGCATAATGTTTGGTTTACAAAGAACAAACCGAATTAGCCATATTTTTAAAGAACATAATATATTAAATTTTGACCAGCTGTATAAGTTTTGCTTGTTAATGCATGTACATAAATATTTAGATCACCATAAAATCAAAGCCGTAAATAGAACAACACGCAGTTCCAGGTTTTATCAACTTGAATTGCCTCTTTTTGGTTCAGTTTCCTCTAGATGCCAGTTCTGCTACATGGGCCCAACACTTTTTAACAAGTTCATAGCCTATTATGGCAATGAATTATTTTTTGAGAAAAAGCCTAAAGTAAAAATGAAAGCATTAACTTATGTCACTGAAAGCGTGCCAGATTGAGATCAGAGTTGCTTAAATCGCCCCATTTATTTATTTATTTAGTTATTCATTATCTTTTCTATCATATACTTTTGTATTTATTATTGAATAGAGCATACTTGTTCTATGCTAATTCACTTTTACTGTACTTGTTATAAGTTTATGGTTTTATATCATTGTTATTATTTATTTGTTATAATATCTATAGATTTATCTCGTTGTTATTATTTATTTGTTATAATATCTATAGATTTATCTTGTTGTTATTGTTTATTTGTTATAATATCTATAGATTTATCATAATGTTAATTATTTATTGTTAAACATTGTATTCATACATTTATTATATTGTTACTGTTCATTTGTTATGTATTTATGGATTCATATGTTGCTTATTTATTATTATACATTGTTGAAATTAGAGTTATTGTATAGGGTAATTGTGCGGAATCGGTGCGAGGTAATTGATTAATCAATTTCATGTGTAGTTTCAATGTATCTTTGTTGAATATTTGGCGTTAATGCATAGCACGATGGATTATACAGTAGATACCTCAATTCTTACAGTGAAAGTTTAAATTTCAGTCTGAAAAAAATCAACAAATTTCTACTTGTAATATAGAATGGACTGTTGCATGAGGACTGCCAGCATCAAACAGTAATTAACAATAATATAGTTTAAGATGTTCCCGCGCGCACCTTGCATGGTGCATTGGGAAAATACATTGTAAAATTATGAAATTTTTTGAATAAAGGTGGTTGTGAACTGTGAACTGTGAACACACACACACACACACACACACACACACACACACACACACACACACACACACCACACACACACACACCACACACACACACACACACACACACACACACACACACACACACACACACACACACACACACACACTATATACATATATATATATTTCCTGAAGACGGCTTAAGCCGAAATATAGAAAATGTTTATTACAATAATTGAAGAAATTCTTATTGAAGATTAATATATATATATATATATATATATATATATATATATATATATATGTATATATATAGATATGAAAAATATATATGTACCTCCGTAATATATGAGTAAAAATTCTATTTTTTACCAGTTCATCATATTTTGGAATATAATTTGTTGAAAAAGTGGCAGATGCATGTGTTCCAAAATGAAAGGGTTTTGAAACCCCCCCCCCCCCCACCCCCCCCATGTTTTGGGTTGCCCCCAAAATTTCGCATTTTTGGGGGACCAAAAAAATTTTCAATGTCATAAAATGAAACTTCCTTTCCACATTGCACCACTACCCAAAGGATATCTCCTTATATTACCTATAGAAGAAAATAGAGGGGGGGGGTCCTGACTTTATATTCACCCTGTATATAGTTTTTGGTGGCAAACAACAAACAGTTGTATATCCAGCCTGATCATAGTACTGCAATGTTATTTGCATTGTAACTAAAATTATAACTGCTATAACTAATGAAATATTGTAGCTTTACGGGAAATATAAGGTAAATATAAAAAGAAAATGTTTATGTAATAATTTATACCAGCCTACCAGGTGTCCCACGATGAGGTTTATAAGTTTGATTTGATATTACTTGCCCATTTATGCATCGAACATTTTCTAACTCTACACAAGTCATTAAATAGGGTTTAGAAATATTCAGTGAAAATTTCAGTCTAGCAATTGTTGAAAAAATGGTGGCATTTTGAAAAACTATACTTTAACCTGTTGACGAGTGCGCACGGCATTTGCCGTGCCCCTATGAAGGTCCATCCTGAGTGACTCATTGACCAGTGACAGACTGTTAGGGAGTAAAACAAAAAAAAAAACTTTTAAATGTTAATAAACTTGTTTATTATAGTTTAAATGTGTAATATAAAAATACATTGTAGATTGTTAAAAGCAATATCCTCGTTTTAAAACTTTGCTAATATGTGATACTGCTCAAAACAAGGATATATACAAAGGGCGACCACATGTTGAACATTCCATAGCTGGTTTCTTTTCTTCTTTGTCCAGTTCGAGTAGTGTGTTTGCATGCACACATAGCACTGCCTGAGTAATTTTTCGCTTCTTTGGGTTATTCTGGGGGAGTGGCCTTATAAAATGGCGACCTTGGAGGCGTAGCGGGTCTTGTGTCCCGCCTCCGTAAATTAGTTTTTAAAATTATCACCAGGTGCCACCACGATACAAGACTAGCAACGCTGTTACAGAGAGACTATTAGGAACAACTGAAAAGTTCCAAAAATCTCCGCTAGACGTCACAGTAAGTCAGTGAGAACGAATTATTGACAGTCATTAGTCTGCAACGGAAAATGCCGTGCCTCTTCATACGGGACCAAACGGCAAATTCCGTGCGCACTCATTTGGGTATGTTTTGCTGCACTCGTCAACAGGTTAAATAAAAACAGTTAAAAAACTGTATTTTGTTCTACATTAAAAGCCATTTCTCGAACTTCAATATCAGTAAAACTGTAATGGAGGAGTTTAGGTTATGTTTTGATAGCACAAAGTGATATTCTTTAATCAAACAATTGTTTTCAACAATAAGCGTTATTAAACAGCTGTTTTTAGAACTGAAACGCATTAATCAAATCAGGTAATTCAAGAAATGAATTTTTATAGTAAGCAAAATAGTAAAGTTTTCAATATGTCACCATGTTGTTTCTAAAATTGTTAGGAAGCTTTAAATTTCACAGAGTAGTTTTGAAAAATACTATTTTTATAGGGATCTACAAACTAAACGTCTAGATGGTTTAAATTTAAGGTATGGATAGTTTAGACATAAAATTAACCTTTACAATTTTAATTTGTTTTCTTATATTAAATTGCACAATTAACTACAAATTGATTTGATACATTAATATTCCTTGTATTGTTTGAAAGCATTTACTCTATATACCTAATTAAAAATTAGTTTTATTAACATATACAGTTTCTTTTGTTTGTTATTTTTTGTTAGTATGTTTACATCTATTCTTATATCTCTTGAAAATGTCATATTTTAGACGAAATGTAGATAACTTTTATGTTTAATTTCTGTTTTCATTGAATATATGTATTCATATATATGTATCGGTATATATATTACTCGCCTTCGGCTCGCTGGGGGCTACGCCCAGGCCCCCATTTGGGTATTGGCCAAATTCCGGGATAAGGCGGTTAGATTTACCGCTTGCATATTCGGGGATAAGAGGGATTTGGTGATTGTTAAAATCTTTGGACATGAGGCATGCCAGGTAATTCCCTGGGGGGGGGGTTTTAATGTTACCAGAGGTTAAGACATCAGGGGTTAGCTGGTCATACAGGAACTTCCCAAGGGGTGGTGAAGAGATTTGGTGATTGGTAAAATTCGGACGTGAGGTAATGCCAGTGAGGAAATTGGGGGTATAACTTGTTACCGGGGGAGGGGAATAAACAGGGGGGTTTAGTCTAACCATCAGGAGGTTATAGGTTATTCAGACATAGGGCCATACATGAAGTCGCCGGAGGGGGAGTAAATGTTACCGGGGTTAATGACACATGTGTGCCCAATTTTACTGGTTGCTCAGGAGTTAATATAGCGATGCCAGGAAATTCCCCAGAGGGGTAATGTTACCGGGCAAATGTTATGTCCGAGCTTAAGTTTACTGGTTTGGGAGTGAAAAATTAAAAATTGGAAAAAAGGGTGAAAATGCTGAAAGAACACTGTCCTGGAAAACCAGCCGCAAAGAGCGCACTAAGAATTAAAATTTAAAATTTAAAACACCTAAAGTAACGACGAAGAATTTGTCATTTAGAGCATTTATCAGGCTTACGGAAAGATAAACGATAGAAAGCTGTTGAATCTTTTTTTTAGATACCTATGAATAGCTAGTTACAAAAAAATTTTGCATTTAAGCTAGGGCTTAACGGTTCGGCAAATATCGAGCCCAGAAGTTAAGTTTGTGAGTGAAATTTTCAACATAATCACGTTTTTACGCTAAACCATGAAAGATAGAGTAAAAATGTCACTGGACCTCTTTTGTAGACCTTATTGTTTCGTATTTAAAATGCGATTTTTATTCTACCTAAGTTCAAAGGTTCCGCTAACACAGAGCCCAGAAAACAATATCTCACGTAAAACGTAAAGAATCTATACTTTAAAACGCGTTATGCGGCCAAACGTTGATGATAGGGCAAAATGTCACTAACTTTTTTGTAGATAACGCAATTTTCTAAATCCCACTGAAAATTTGTTTTGAGCTGCGACCAACCGTTTAGCCGCTATCGAGCCCGAAAGGTAAATTTTTAGGCGAAAATTTCAAAATATTTTAATTTAATCGCGTTTTGCGGCCCAAACCAAATGAGTTAGAGCAAAAAGTCACTAGATCTTTGTTGTAGTTCACTTTATTTCTGACTATGAATTTTTCGTCAGATCGAAGCTAGCTCCAAACAGTTCGCCGCTATCGGGCTTCAAAGAAAAGTCTGCAAGGGCAAAAAGGGGTCACGTTGCGAATTTTTTTGAGGGGTTCAAAATAAAAAAAAAACCTGTTTTCAGACTTTTCCCGGTGGTATGAAGACTCCAGCTACATGTGTGCAAAATTTGGTGTTTCCAGCTCTTCTAGAAGTGGGTTAGAATTTGTATACCCTATCAGTGAGAGTCAGCCAGTACAACGCTTGGCATAAAAGTCTGCACTGGTCAGCTATTGTGTAAACAGATATAGTGTAAATAAATTAAAAAACTACCTTTATCAGATTATTAAGTTGATCAGGGGGTTTAATTTAATCAGGAGTTCAATCAACCAAGAAATTCCGGGAGAGAGCGTTTATGTTCTCAGGGGTTAAAGAACGCGTAGGTACTGTTCTAGTAAATTTGTGCCTGGGCACGAGGAATTTTTATCAAAATAAAACGTTGATCAGGGGGTTTAAATTACTTCGGAAATTATCATTCCACGCCAGAGTTTTGACAATGAACTAATATTTCATAAAATTAAACAAAACACACACTCTGTCCCTATCTACTATTGAAGCTTCACTAACGCTCAGCCAACTCCCGATGTGGAGGGGGGTTTTTAGTCACTCGTTAACCTAGTAATACAAGGTCAATCTGGAACCAGCATGAATCGCCACTAATTATAGTTGCAAAATTTAAAACACCTAAAAGTGACGACAAAGAATTAGCCATTTAGAGCATTTATCAGGCTTACGGAAAAGATAAACGATAGAAAGCTGCTGGGCCGTTTTTGTAGATCCTATCAATAGCTACTTACAAAAAGTTTTTACATTTAACCTAGGGCCAACGGTTCGGCCACTATCGAGCACGAAAAGTAAGTTTTTAAGTGAAATTTTAAATATAATCACGTTTTTACGGCTAAATCATGGAAGATAGAGTAAAAGATCACTGGATCTTTTGTGTAGATCGCATTATTTTGTATAAAAATAAAATTTTTAATCTGGGCTAGAACTAAGATTTTGTCTGAAATAGAGCCCAGAAAACAAAATCTCACGTAAAACTCAAAAAATCAAAACTTTAAAACGCGTTATGCGGCCAAACCGTTGAGGATAGGGCAAAATGTTACTGACCCTTTTTTGTAGATCACGTCATTTCCTAATTCCCGTTGAAGATTTTTTTTGAGCTACGACCAACCGTTTAGCCGTTATCAAGCCCGGAATGTAAATTTGTAGGCGAAAATTTCCAAATATTTTCACTTAATAGCGTTTTGCGGACAAACCAATGGAGATAGAGTAAAATGTTACTTGAACTTTTTTGTAGATCACATTATTTCGTAAATCTACCCTTTGATTTATTTTGACCTCCGACCAATGGTTTCGCCGCTATCGACCTCAAAAACAAACTTTTCACGTAAATATTACAAAAAAATTGCACATAATCACGTTTTTCGGCCAAAAAAATGGAGATAGGGCAAAAGATCACTGGACCTTTTCTGTAGATCGCGCAATTTGCTAATTTGATGGGTCAATCAGATTTGAGCTACGACCAACGGTTCGGCCGCTATCGGGCTCGAAACATTATTTTTATCGAAAAAATCTCTGGAATTTCAAATGTTCGAGCGTTTTGTCGCTTAACCATGGAAGATAGACTAAAAAGTCACTGGACCTTTTTTGTAGTTCACTTCATTCCTGACTAACGATTTTTCGTCAGATCGAAGCTAGCTCCAACGGTTCGCCCGCTATCGGGCTTACAATAAAGGCCTGCAAGGGTAAAGAATGCGCGATTTTTCGGGAATTGTTTTGAGGGGTTTAAAAGTAAAAAAGTCCGGTTTTCAGACTTTTCCTGTTGGTTATACGGCAAAAGGTACCTGCGTGCCAAATTTCAAGTTTCTAGCACTTCTAGAAATAGGTTAGAATTTGTATACATATATCAGTCAGTCAGTCAGTTTCACATGCGGCTGTATAGTATATTAGATATAACCTAATAAATACTGCATAATATTTGAGAATATTGAGAGTTTAAAACATATTTTTATAAAACTTCCAAATTTCGTATTTCGATAGAATATGTATTGAATATGTATGTAGTTTTTATGAAAATCGTTATAGACATTTTTCCTATGACATAAATCCACCGTCAGCCACGTTAGTTTTCATTTGAGTCGAATAAGTGGGTTTAATAATGCTACAAACATGAAATGGTGATTTCTTTATCAGTTGATATTTTTCTTATTAAGATTGTAAAAATATTAACTCATGAAAAATTGGAACTAACACCCTTAAAGAAACTGACAAACACGCAAATAAACGTTAAATCCCCATCAAATGTATATATACCTTAAATTGCAAACTCTCAGTTGATTTAGACACTTCTTTAAGATATGTATATTTAAAAAGGGATGTTATTAATGCTTTAATTATTTTTATAAAGGTTAAGTTTTAATTACACATTGTATCAAAAACGATATTGCTGCTAATTTAACATGGATATATATATATATATATATATATATATATATATATATATATATATATATATATATATATGTATATTGTTATATAATGCAGACATGAAAGATAAATGTACTATGTAACTTTTATCATAGATTTAAAGATGTATATAAGTTTCTTTGATCGCGACAGCAAAGAACGCTCAACTATGGCTCCAGATATATCTTAGACCGTAAATGGTAAGTTAAATTTCTTTAACCAAAATAGGCTCCCCAGATTAATGCGTTTATATATTCTCTTATTATGGTCATCTACACAATTAACTATGTATCAGAAATATCTTTAAAAAGAAGTATATTAACTTCTCAAGCCCTAATTAGCAACAAGCCAAACTTAACCACGCTATCGGAAATATAATTCAATCGAACCTGTAGTACTCATATCTTGCGAGCCTAAAATAAGAGCTATTCTATTCGCTGCTTCAAGAAACATTTGCAGACCTTAAAAATGAACACTAAACTAATATGTACCTAACAAATGTCTACTCCCGTTACAAAATTGCGTTGAACAGAACACTATTATTTAATACTTTATAAAGTGAATTAACTTAAATAATAAGAATTTCATCTTCAGGAGTTCTCCACACTGGGCTAAAATAGTTCAATAGTTATGAAAATGAGCTATTTAATTAAATAGGATGTAATGTTGGAGATAATTTTAGAAAACTCTCTGACTTCAGAGAGTCTTAAGCACTGTTCTTTAAGCGTAAATTTAAATGAATCAGGAGATTGGAATCTAAGTTGCTATCATTATCTCAGGGTTCTTTAGGATGGCATTTAAAAAGAATATGCCCATGGACTTCCTGTTTTTTTCTTAAAAGAAGTTTAACGCGAGCCCGCAGGTAACCAATCTATTTCATATATACTTGAAGTTTATGGTAGATAGCAGTATCTTTTAAATTCTAAAATTCGGTTTCAGTTTGTAAAAGTACATTAGTTTTATTGCTAGAAAGAAACTAGGAATCAACTGGACTAAAGCCGATTAGTAATGGCAGTTAAGGTATTTAATTGAAATACTATACTCGTAAATGTGTGGATACTTTCCACTAACTATGGCTACAATGCAGTTCGACTGTCCCTATATTAGCCCTGCCAAATTCCCCTTCGTTAAACTGTGTAAGCTTCAGAACCAGTGGACCGGAAGCTGTGTGCAAACATTGTTCATGTTACTCTCAACTACCAAAAACTAAGCAGTAGCTATATTCCTCTAAAGTTAAAACTATTCTCAATATCTTGTTTTTATTTTATTTTACAACCTGTCAATTTAAATGTATAATGGCAGTCTCATTATTTCTCTTTAACATCACTGTTAGTTTTTGACCAGGTGTCTGTTTATTGTGCTGTAAGAGACGAAGAAAGAATATGTAAAGTTTGTTTAATATTGAAGAAGAACTTAGTAATGAATATTAAAATCATTAAACTGGTGGGATCAAAAATATGAGACGGCCCTTTTAGTTGCCTACAGCATTTCTCGTAAAATTTGTATCATGTCACAATGTCGCGATGGCGTCGTCCCATAGTTTGGGTTTTTAACTCATGTCTCAGGTAGGGATATTTACCTGTTCCTAGAACCTTGTTCCCTACCAGTACTAAGTTTCTTATGTTGTTTTGCGTTGATTTTGTATCATTCATTTATAGCAGGTTGGCTCTTTTACGAAAAAGTTAACTTTAATGGAATCTTTGTGTACAACCAGACCAACAGACAGAGATATTGTTTTTACAACTTGAGGAGAGGGTTAGATAAAAAATAATCTTTAAAAACTAAATATTTTGTTCACCTCGTAACATCGGCACTATCCACAGTTGCAAGCTTTGGACAGGGCATAGGCCAAGTTATCTTTTAGATAACACGATATAAGACTGTATGTGGTGACGTTACTGAAGCCCTCATTAATCAAGATTATACGAAAGAAGAGATATGGGTCATTTGTAAATTGTAGTCCAGGCTATCCAAAACAGGCAATACCCCATCGAGACCTGTTCCACACTCCAGGAACTATTAATTATATGTAGTTTCTTCCAGGATTGTTCTTTTGTTAATAAATATTATATAATTGTATTGTTATAATATATAACTCCTATTATAGAGTTAATCGTACAGCTAAATAATAATAATTGAATGGTGTTAGGGGAGAATGAGGATTATTATTTATTTAATTATGTAGTAATACTACCTTAGTATTATTAAACTATTTAAGAAAGTTGGCGAGGACGTCAGGGAAATTCATTTACAAGAAATTTGTCCTTTTACTTGTTGGCTTGTTTCTCCTGTCATACGCCTGATTTAATAAGTTCTATAAAAAAGAAATATATACTGTATATATGGCCCGCGTCTGTTTTTACATTCTTGTGACAAGTTAGAAAAGAGTTAGAAATGTGTTCCCGTCTCTATAAATGGTTACTGCAAAGAATATCCCTTCCACATCAAGACCCCCCCCCCCCATTTAGAAAAAAGAAAACAATAAAATTATTTTAAGGTTAAATCAAAGAAATTAACTTATACCATCACTAAAATACAATTTATTACTCATGTAACACAAAGAAGGATTAAGCTACAATCTAAACCAACAGTACTCGGTCTCGGTATCCAACGCTCTTGACACATTTATACTGAGTTCTCCATTTTCTTTAAACATACCACAGAGCATGTTTTACCAAAATAATTGTCTAAAATAAATTTATCAAGAAAGGATTATAGTTAAAGCATAAAAGTATTGTCAGTATGATTAATTTGACAGATATTTAATGCAGATTTAATATTTTGCTTCTACTCATTAATTTGTTATTTATTTTAAATGAACTTACTTTGCATATTCATTTAATATTACAAATCAGCATGCTTCTTACGAAGTGGATTTATAATCTTAAATGTCTAGGAGTGTGTCTTAAACGTATAACCGTACATACTCGTAATAATATATTTTTATACAATTACAACTCAAAAGTTTCTTATCAATACAGCGAACAATATGATTATCGTTTGAACACGAATTGCAAGTGAAAAAATAAAAAATATAACGAATAAACATTACGATCTCAAGGAAGGGACAGGAAGAAGCTGCTCTTAGGACTTCAATTTGCTCCAAGCATTACGTGTCTACGTTTGTTACAGAGAGGTTCATTTTAGTTGAATTCACGGTAAGGATAAAGTAGACTTTTTCATCATCTGACTCATTTCATCCAGAAAAATATATGTTTGAGAGTTTTCAGTTGTATATTTTAATGATGACCTATTATAAATCTACTTGTTTTAATATACGAGTAGATAGGACAGTTAAGCACTCTTCCGTTGTGGTACTTTCACTAACTCTTAAGAAACAGAATGTCCTTTTCAGTACTTAAATAAACATTAATGAAAACTATATTGATTCTACCTAAACCAATTATTTGAGACTTTATTTTCTATTAAACTGTCGGTTCAATTCATTCTCAGTGTCCCGAGTTACCGAAACTAGGCTTCACCGGAAGTCTCCTCAACCGCCACAGGAGGTCTCGGAAGCGCGCCCCTCCAAAACTCGGAGCAAAGCATACAAAAAACAACAACATGCTACTAGTGGGAAGAGAGACAAAGAGAGACAAAATTTCCAGTACATAATATAATTAATTAGGTGGCAAAACTTGTCACACAAAAATACAATAAAATAAATCCCCTTGCTAACTAATTAAATTAAATTTAAACTGCATCACCACGGTGCACCGCGTAACTTACAAACTAAATAACAAAAATAAATAGAATTCCAATATTGACAATAACATAATAAATAGAAATTTGACAAATAAACAACATATTTTCAGGTACGGCATGTAGTAAATATAAAATTTTGAACTGGTAATTATTATGAACTGATGGGAGGGAAAAGGTTGTAGAATTTCTAGGCCCACTTTTTTTAAAAAGTAATTTTGTTTCAAGTTTGTAGCCAAAATAAAAAAAAATTTAAAGCCGATTTTCGAAGGAGGCGGGGGCTTAGTTGCCTGCACGAATCCGAATTAAAGATGAAATCCTCCCCTACAGATCATGTCACTAAACTAAATAAATACTATGGTTAACTTAACACTGGCCCTACTCCAGATATAATATCTGGCAGCGCTCCATAAAACCCGATCCTCTCAAGTCCAGTAAAAGAAGAAGGAAAAACATTTTAGCTCCAACCTTGTTCAAGATGAATTGAAGCACAGTCAGTTGGAGGACGGTACAGTAGCGCTGGCAGGGCGCGGGCATTCAATGTTGGTTTACCAGTGTTGTTACCATTGGGCAGACTCGCCGCACCAGTCATGTTGACGGCACTCACGGGGACCCTATTGAATCCCAACATAACCAGTAGATATTCAGAAAAGTTTATGTTTATTTTATATAATTATGTTTGGCACAAAGTAAATATAAAATATTTAAAATTTAACAATTAAAAATAACAATCTGTAGCTAACAGTACCTTTGAAGTATTGAAAAACTGTTTCCCGAAAATAACTCAAGACACCAAGTATTATAAGATACACTTCTTGGTGACAATTTTAAATATTACATACAAAACAAATTTTTAAATATTTAAACATTTACTTATAGGCTAGAAGACACATACTAAATTATTCAGCTTGGTAACATTTACTTGTAAAAATAATTAACTGTATTTTATTCATTCTGTAATATTAATTGTATTGTAAATTATGTAATTTACAAATAATAACAGTACATCATTTCCCAAATAACAATAATTAAATTATAATCCAAAACTAAGCCGTTCACGCTACTATAAAGCAAATAATTAATTAAACATAAAATAGAAATCATGAATGTTGCCACCCAATTTTTGCACGCAACGAGGTAAAAAAATTTGCAAAGTCGGTATCGTCCCGCTTACACTAAATAAAGACAAAGTGATTACTAAATAAACAATTTCCGTTCGCCGAACGGATCAATTAGAAAGCACGGCGCAAAATATAATATTTAACTGGCATAGATAAATAAATTAACAATTTAGAACGTTACGAAAGACAGGATAGAACACTTTGCGACACGAAAACGTACACAAGGAACACAAATTACAAAAATAATGAATAAGCTACTTTTAACTAAACAACGAAAATATGTGTCTGCGTGGGAGAGAAAAACCGCCAACTATTTAAAGAGAGAGAAAAAGCAAAAGACAATCACCTGCCGAAAGTCGGAGAATTAGCCAGCCATGGGTATCAGGACGAGCAGTCAACAGCCGGAGATTCACGTCGCCTCTGCCGAACGTGTCCGACCGCTCCGATCAGTAGCCGCTGCCGGTAATCAGCTGGTCGGTAAAGGTCAGCCACCTGACCTCGACCAATCAGTCCATCCAGGCAGAAAATAATCAATACGGTCACTCCCCCACCGACCGACAAAAGTGGCCGAGGTGGGAAAAATAAAAAACCAAACTATCCAAACTGAGCCCCGGATCAACAATCATTTTCGATCATCAACCATGCCGGTTTGGTGAAGGCCGTAATGGGAGGGTATCAATGATTCGAAAATATTAAACTGGAGATATGTTTTTTCTTAGGTTGTATTTTACTTAGCTTAATAGCCTTAAAACCGACCGCCAGAGACGTGTATAATAGTTCACCATCACATAACTTATTAAAGAAAATGTTTGAAACTGGAGATATGTTTTTTCTTAGGTTGTATTTTACTTACCTTAATAGCCTTAAAACCGACCGTCAGAGACGTGTATAATAGTTCACCATCATATAACGTATTAAAGAAAATGTTTTAAACTGGGGATATGTTTTTTCTTAGGTTGTATTTTACTTAGCTTAATAGCCTTAAAACCGACCGTCAGAGACGTGTATAATAGTTCACCATCACATAACGTATTAAAGAAAATGTTTTAAACTGGGGATATGTTTTTTCTTAAGTTGTATTTTACCTACCTTAATAGCCTTAAAACCGACCGCCAGAGACGTGTATAATAGTTCACCATCACATAACGTATTAAAGAAAATGTTTTAAACTGGGGATATGTTTTTTCTTAGGTTGTATTTTACTTACCTTAATAGCCTTAAAACCGACCGCCAGAGACGTGTATAATAGTTCACCGTCACATAACGTATTAAAGAAAATGTTTTAAACTGGGGATATGTTTTTTCTTAGGTTGTATTTTACTTAGCTTAAGCTACGTTTTCCTAGACGCGCATTATACAGCGCCGCGTATTATCCTGCGCCGCGCATCTAACTGCGTCGCGTAACCAAGCACTGGTTTGTACAGAATCAAGTGGAATTGTTTTCCTAGGCGCGTCACTGCGTCGGCGCGATATACGGCGCCGCGCAACGACGCCACACCACTGCTCCGAGAGCAGTCAGTCACCTTCATTGCGCCGCGCAACACCATGGAGACCATCGCGTCCAGTGCTAAATCGGCTAAGTTTTCCGAGGAAGAAGACGAACTTTTAGTGTTTGAAGTTCAAGAATGACCTATATTGTGGAGTGTACAACAAAAAGAATACAAGATTGTGTTGAAGAAGGACAAGTAGTGGGAGTTAATAGGGAAGAAACTATCTAAGAAATATTTGTTTATAAGTTCTACATACAGTTACTGTATTAATAATTGTTATAAATTACAAACGAATGCACACATATAGATTCTAAAAACTGGCATAATTTTAAGAATTCATTACCCGGAACTGTGGAGTTGTGTAGAAATGCGATTCTCATCATAAGAACAATGTTTTCAAACTTCCAAGTTCGTTTAAACAGAATAAATGTAAACAAATGGGCCCGCATTAAATAATTCGAGTTTAACATTGTACTTATCATGGGTGCAATTGCAATTTTTCGTTTTAAACACCCAAGTTGCACCTTTCTCAAACATCAGTTATTTTGTTTTTCTTTTCTTCTTGGCAGACAGTACAGTACTTAATCTTTGTTTATAGAATCTGCTCCTTACTTGAAACCCTTCACTTTTAGCGAAACCACCAACCCAGGCTATAGGTATCATGTTCTTTTCAAGCATCTCCCACTTAACATTGGCTACATCTTCAGAGTTAGGGGGATTACAGGGCAAAAAGTCATCCCTTAACATGTTGTGAAGGCAACAACATACAAATATTACTAAGTCTACGGTGTCAGGTTTCAAGTTGATAGGCGTATTGAACAGAATATACTAAAAATTGAACACATAATGCCACAAGCATTCTCCGTGACTCTTCTACATCTGCTTAAAACGTAGTTATATTCTCTTTTATACCTGTCTTCTAGGGACTGTTTGTGAGGGTAAGGTTTCATAACATGTCTGTCTAACCTGAACGCTTCATCTCTTACTATGACATGTGGAAGCTTCATATCCGCAGAAGGCAGTGTTTTTGGATGTGGGCATACGGCACCTTCCTTGATAAGTTTGCCCATTTTTGATTTTTGGAATATTCCTGCATCTCCTTCTTCGCCATAAGCACCAACATCCACCATAAGGAACTTACAGTTTGCATCGACTAATGCAAAAAGAACCGTTGAAAAGAAATTTTTAAAGTTGTAAAAAAGGCTACCGGAAGAATTAGGTGATACTACTCTCACATTTGGGGATTTCGCCTCAGCAGTTAAGGGATTCTTCACACGATTAGAAGGCTGCACGGTTACATCTTCACGTATGAGGTCAGTAATGTGTGAAAACTGTCCACGCGTAAGTCTAAAATATTCTTTAAATTTAACGTCATCAGTAAGCAAATGTCTTTTAACTTCACAGTCTACTTCCATGTCTATAGTGGTTTCTTGAAGAAGAAGTAAAGCTGCGGCACGCACATGTATGTAGTCCGACATGACTTGAGGTTGGGACCAGACTGCTGCACTGCGCCCCGATATTGCGCGTCTAGGAAGACACTTAATTCCCGCGATCACAGAATGTCGACAACGCATTTAGATACGCGGCGCAGGAAAATACGTAGCGTTGTATAATGCGCGTCTAGGAAAACGTAGCTTTAATAGCCTTAAAACCGACCGTCAGAGACGTGTATAATAGTTCACCATCACGTGACTTATTAAAGAAAATGTTTTAAACTGGGGATATGTTTTGATGTGACAACGTCTTAAATTAGGTTGCGGCTCGGAGTCACTCATGAAAAAGTGTAACGCCCGGTAACGTTACGATGCCCGTCCAGTGGGTCCGCCGCACGGGATCCGCACGGGATAAAGCAGATAACTGTGGGTCCGCCGCACGGGATAAAGCAGATATCTATGTTTATTCGTGAAAATGTGGAGTGCTTAGATTCGTCATTTACAACAACTACAACAATAAAGGTAAATAATTGTACACTGATATTTCATTATCGTAAACTATGATTGATTGATTAATTGTTAGATTGACACAAAAGTTGAGAAACTGAGTTTATAGGTTATGTCATACTATTGACAAATGTTGATAGTGTTAAGTAAATTATTAGTTTAAATCACTCTGCAATCAATCGTAATTCAGTCGATTGAGAAGAAACAGCGCGTATTGCTAGTCATACGTTTAAAATAACAAATTATAAGCTCTAACCTGTCATAACAGTGCGACCAAACAAACGAACTAAACCGACCAATCACCACGCGCGGAGTTAGAATTTAACTGTGTTTAGCAAGAATTTCAAATTCCAATTTTAGTAAATGTTTTATTCAACTTTACCATCTACAATAACAAATTTTAATTAATTTCAAATTATGTTCAATGTTTTAGTAAACAAAATATATTTCTATAGTTAAAATTTGTGCAATTCTTATTTTCATTCAATTCCTTGTTCCTATTGTGCAATTTAATAATATTCATATCAATAAATATTCTACCGAGAAAAAGACGTTGTCACGTAAAATCTTCGCCCGTAAAACCGACTTTACAGGCAACCATAATTTTTTTCTTAGGTTGTATTTTACTTAGCTTAATAGCCTTTAAACCGACCGTCAGAGACGTGTATAATAGTTCACCATCACATAACGTATTAAAGAAAATCTTTTAAACTGGAGATATGTTTTTTTCTTAGGTTGTATTTTACTTACCTTAATAGCCTTAAAACCGACCGCCAGAGACGTGTATAATAGTTCACCATCATATAACGTATTAAAGAAAATGTTTTAAACTGGGGATATGTTTTTTCTTAGGTTGTATTTTACTTACCTTAATAGCCTTAAAACCGACCGCCAGAGACGTGTATAATAGTTCACCATCACATAACGTATTAAAGAAAATGTTTTAAACTGGGGATATGTTTTTTCTTAGGTTGTATTTTACTTACCTTAATAGCCTTAAAACCGACCGCCAGAGACGTGTATAATAGTTCACCATCACATAACGTATTAAAGAAAATGTTTTAAACTGGGGATATGTTTTTTCTTAGGTTGTATTTTACTTACCTTAATAGCCTTAAAACCGACCGCCAGAGACGTGTATAATAGTTCACCGTCACATAACGTATTAAAGAAAATGTTTTAAACTGGGGATATGTTTTTTCTTAGGTTGTATTTTACTTACCTTAATAGCCTTAAAACCGACCGCCAGAGACGTGTATAATAGTTCACCATCACATAACGTATTAAAGAAAATGTTTTAAACTGGGGATATGTTTTTTCTTAGGTTGTATTTTACTTACCTTAATAGCCTTAAAACCGACCGCCAGAGACGTGTATAATAGTTCACCATCACATAACGTATTAAAGAAAATGTTTTAAACTGGGGATATGTTTTTTCTTAGGTTGTATTTTACTTACCTTAATAGCCTTAAAACCGACCGCCAGAGACGTGTATAATAGTTCACCATCACATAACGTATTAAAGAAAATGTTTTAAACTGGGGATATGTTTTTTCTTAGGTTGTATTTTACTTACCTTAATAGCCTTAAAACCGACCGCCAGAGACGTGTATAATAGTTCACCATCACATAACGTATTAAAGAAAATGTTTTAAACTGGGGATATGTTTTTTCTTAGGTTGTATTTTACTTACCTTAATAGCCTTAAAACCGACCGTCAGAGACGTGTATAATAGTTCACCATCACGTGACTTATTAAAGAAAATGTTTTAAACTGGAGATATGTTTTTTCTTAGGTTGTATTTTACTTACCTTAATAGCCTTAAAACCGACCGTCAGAGACGTGTATAATAGTTCACCATCACATGACTTATTAAAGAAAATGAATAATGGCATTTTCAGGGTCTGTAAATTGATATTTTGATGCTGATTAAAAAAAAATGATTTATAAGCCTTACAGAATGGTTTTAAGTTCCAAGCTAAGAAACGTATAACCTGAGAAACATCTTTCTATATTATACTTTAATCGTACTGATATCGAACAGCGCCCACCAAATTTGTCCCGGCTATCGATCGATTTCTCTCTTAGGAGAATTTATCAATCATTTTTAGAAAAAAGCAGGTTACGTGTCTATACAGTGCAAATTGGCCATCGACGCCTAGAAATTCAGTTGTATTAGTTGAAAATATAAATGAAATATAAAATTTGTGAGCTGTCAGTTCATCATAAAAATAGAAAATACCGAAAATAGTTAATGACCGTGCTAATACATCTGCTGAGACTTTGACCTGAAAATATTACTCAACTTAATACTACGTGTGTGCTACGTTTGTGTTATCTAGTTTTCATCATACATTAAAAACGACATACGGGTTTTTGACTAGTTTTTATTTCGGCGTGCACCTAACAGTTTGGGAGCAAGTATGTTTGGCGTGTATATGTGAACAATGGCGGTGTTTGAGTACAACTTCGGATCTACTGTCGTTAGGAGAGTACACATTGAACAATGAGGAGCGTACAGCGCTAATTATTGGAACAGCTCAATCTCAATAGTAATGCAGTCTCATTTGTGGGGAAATAGCTATAATATGTACGGTTTACTCTAGCTAAATAAAATTTATTCCTTCAATATCTTACTTATCGGATCCCATTTATAAAACTGGTCTTTATGATAGGCATGCATAAATTAAAGATCCATAAAATCCAACATATAAATAAAACAGACGATCTTATTTTTAAAATACCGTATGTGTTTATTGTATTTCCCATTTATTTAAAACGTAGTTAAATTAATTTTTTACTTTATTTTTTACTAAAATATCGTTTAAACTTTATTATTATCGATGGATAAATTGGTAGTATAACAGACGTTCGAGTATTCGAGTATATCATTAATGTAACAAAAGTAGAGCATTACCTTACAAGAATTGGAGTTTATCTTCTTCACCAGGTTTTAAAACACTATGAGGCCTAAGATTTAAAGTAGATATATTTTTATCAAATAAAATTTGTTGAAGAACTCACCGAACTCATAGTGGTAACTAAAATGTTATAAGTAAAAAGAACTTGGAGCCGAGGTTCCAAGGTCTTTTATGCGGAGATAATTTTTTCAGTGATCTTTGACAAGAGAAAGAGTGGACATTGGTTCTCAAAATGGCGAGTTTGTGTCTCTACTATAGCAACATAAACTAATAAAAATGTCAAGAAATAATATCATAATCTTTCTAACGTTTATGGTCCTTCAGATTTGATGTTTATAACTTTTCTCTGCAGAGTTTTATAAACTTTAGTTGATTAAGTAATTCACGTTACAGTACAGAGATTCATAGCAGGATGGTAATGTGAATGTTTAGAGTGAAAGTAGAGGTTATATAAATAAACGGGATTAATCCTTTTTCCTTACTAAATTTACTTCTTCAAATGGATTTTAAAGTGATTTAAGTATTAATAAACGTCCAATTTCTAAGATTAAATGGCTTTACTAACTGAGACTGCCTGATGAATCATGAGACCACCTATTAATTAAAGCTGATTCATAAAGCTAATATATTCTGTCCACTTCTCCATGAGAAATTATGTACATTTACTTTTACTTCCCAATAACATTTAATTTGTAGCAAATATTATTGATGCACCCATTGTTTATGGTTGTATTTTACAATGCATAGTGTAATTCCGTATCTTGTAATAATTACTTACTCTTCTTCGTAACAACTGTACAGTCTACCATTACATTCTGCAATGGTAAAGAATAAGTGGATGGTAACATTACTCGAAACATTGCACACCGTTCTTAATGTGGAGTTGTTTGTTTATACAAGGACATAAACACAGGATTTCTGGAAGATATGTCCTATCACAGATATATGTACGGTTAAATCCTCAGGATCAACTGAACGGATTCCTCTTGACCAAATTTGGCATTTAGGTGTAACATTTGCGTATGTTTTTATGCAATTAAACTATGTCTTGTGTCGAAAAATTATATTTTATCGTACTATATTTTGATTGTATTGGGATGAAAAAATTTATGACATGTGCGCTATATTGCTTATGAAATAAATCTATTAAATTATATTCCAATGACTACCACATTACGTACCAGATATCTGTTGATTTACGTTTACACAATAAAAACGTAACTTCTTGGAGGTCAGAGGAAAGTTTTACTGGCGAAGCGTATTTCGAAGTTCTAAATCTTCTGCTGACTTGCTTTCTCATAGAAAAGTATATTGGAGTATATTAAAATAAATAGGAGTATATTAAAGAAAAGTATATTAAGATAAATTCTACGTTAAATATTGAAGAATTTAAGTCATCAATATTAAACTCCTAATTAATCAAATTTAAAAATTTGATTAAAGTTTCAAAATTTGACTCGAAGTTTACTTTGCATAATTTTATACAGCATCATTGAATTATATTTATTGTTTTGAATGATAAATGTAGATTTGGTATACCAATATTACAGCAACGGTCGGATGATTACATCGTATTGTGTGTAGTGTAGGAGACAAAACAAGTCATGTCCCATCCCAATCATGTTTCTCTTTCATCAACTGAGCCCCGACCGATTGCTTCGCTTTTCAACACAGATGTTCTCTTTTTCTTTGTCTCGAGTGATGTGTTTGTGAAAAAACGTCAAATTCTAACAAGCGCTGTGTTGACTTTTAGTATGAAGTACGATTCGAGTCCTACTTTCCTTTTGAGTTAATTGAGATATGAATATCACAAAATGTTATTTACTGCTCAAAAATAATGAATAAAAATACATTAAAAGTTTAATAAACATTCTGGAAAACTTTCTACTTTATACTACTGATCGATTTATTTTAATCTTACAACATAAAGGGTAATATTTATGTTTACAGTTATCTTGTACATGAAATTATGTTGATTGTGAATTGGTCTTTTGACCGTTAGAAGGAAATAAATAAATAAATTTCAGCTCTTGACGATTTCAGTTGAAGTTCATCAAAGAGGCAGAAACAATTTGTTTACAGTTTAAATTGTAGGACTGTCCTTGATCAGTTGATAACAAATACAATGTTAATATCTAACTTTTACTCCAGATTGCGCCAATAACAAACCTAAATCATTTAATTCATTGTAAATATTATTTAAGCTGCGTTATAAAAATAACCTTAATAACTAAAGGTGTAATTGTTTTCACATAAAATAGTAGAAACTGGCGGGCTTCTTTGACATTGAGACATGGCATTTTAACCTTTGTTAAGGAAAACAGAGAAACAAACACTAACAAGCCCTAATGATTTATTCTTACGCAGACTACAGTTCGAAATAATAATTCTTTAACGCAAAACCTTATAAACTAATATTATTACATGTTGCAAGAACCTAGTAAGGATTTCTCTCTTATACCGGAAACTAGGATTTTCCCCTAGTTCTAAATATAATTCTCAGTGCTTGGTGTGTATATCTTTTGCATCGAAACGCAAGGCAAACTGAACTGCAGCGACAAAATATGGCATATATTTTCAATATCTGAAACCAAAGTAAATTTAATAAGCAGAAAATAGACGACTCCACTTTCACTAGATTAGATTTAAGAGAGCTATATATGTTTATAGATTTTTGATCGTGGCAATAGTGCAAACTTACCTATGACAATGTAAATTAATTTAAATGCTTGGAAATATGCATCTTTTAACGAAGTAGACTTTTTACGCACACACACACACACACACACACACACACACACACGTATATATATTTTTTTCTTCATCGGGACTACAGGACACACTCAACAATATCTTCCTTTGTTTGAAGTTTTTTTTTGACAATGGAAGGATTGTGAGGGAAACAGGAGTTTTCCGGACATTTGTCAGTAAAACAAAAAATCAGTAACACTGAACGATGGCAAATTTCAACAAAGGTGCCGGAAATATTTTTGACCTTCCGAATACGACAAATCTAGCAGTAAATACTTTTTCACCGAAATAAGTATCCGAGACTTATCTATTTATATTTTCTTGAAAAATATAATTAATTTGAACCATAAATGCTTTTACACATGCAAAACATGATATTAGAGTTAGGTTATAATCTGATCCTCTTAACCATGAACACTGCAATAACATCTAGCTGTTATGTCTATAATGAACATGTTATGTCTATATTTTGAAAACATTATAGACTTCATCATACTACATAATAAGTGTTTTTAGTAAGTAACATAAGGACTTCGATATTGAAATTGGGGTGTGAAGCAGTGGTTAACAGCGAGTTTCGAGTAAAATCGATGTGAATAAGAGAAAGAGTTTAACGTAAAAATATAAAAAAATATCTGATGAAAGATATAAGGTACTCTTTATGACCACTGTCATCTAAAACTGTACATACAGATGTTTGAGATATACCTAATATTTGAGAAACATTTTTTGTTGAAGTATTAGGATCTTCTGCAATAGACTGTAAAACGTCAAGTGACAATGTTTCATTTGTAGCCGATTTAGGTCGTCCAGGTTTAGGGCGGCCTTTAACGCTGCCTGTTTTCTGGAAATGTTAGATTTTTTTGAGCTCCTGATTTAGATAGTGTTTCAATTGGGATATGTCATTAATTAATTTCTTACTTCATCATAAGATCTCACCCAGTCTCCGTAACCTCGCAATATCAGGATCATAATACGCTCTATTAAACACGGCATTTCAACGTAAAGTATCACACACACATGTTTTAACTGTGATAATTCCAACTAGAAACTGAACATGATACTGAAAGGTCTGCTCTGCAGCAGGTAATAACTGTAAAACAGGTTTGAGTTTTTAAGGAAGTGGTTGTATACTGAAGTCCAAGACATAACTTCTGAATGTGGATGAACATGTTTTGCCTCAATTAAGTTTTAAATAATTTCAATCACTGCCATTACCAGGTTGAGATAGAAACCTCTAGACTTTTCAAATGAAATTTCACTTGATAGGTCTTTATATTTAAAAATTCTGAACGCCTTTCTCCCAAAATCCAATTTTGGGGAAATGGGCAAAGTTGTAACAGTGACTAAATCTTCAATTCTATTTCCTAGAAAGGGGTCCCGAGTCCCTTCCCTACATCTTTATCCATAAAAAATTTAACAGAGTTTATACATACTTTTATCTCACACGTATATCCAGGTTCTTTGTATATTTGACTCGCCAAGTATCTTGTTTTTATTGAATTTTTAACCACATATGTACATTTTCAGAAAAAAAAAAAACAATCAAAACGTTTGCTTTAAAAATAAAGAAATAACAACCAATGACTTTAAAGAACCTTTTATCTAACAATATTCATTTTACCTTATGGCGCTACGCCGTTTCTTGTACTTTTATAAAGTACTGGATTTGTGTCATTTGCATGTTATGATTAACTTTTTAAAATCTGCACTGATTTAAAATAGAAAAATATATTTACAACTTAATTTCATAATACCGACTTTAAAGTCCATACGAGCAAATTTCAAATTAAAAAGAAGTTTAGATAAGCAGACTAAATATTATTAATTTTAATTGTATATTTTCAATGAAATATTTTTTTATGTGAACAAACACATTCCGTATTTTTAAACCGTATATATGTTATGATATAATATATATATATATATATATATATATATATATATATATATATATATATATATATATTATATAAATTCAAAGAAGGAATTGATAAGTAAGTACAAAATTAATTTACTAATGTCGTAGTAGATTTTTATTCTTAAACCAAGTATGCACGACTATCAATCCGTAAATCATATTTCCGATAGAAAACTATCAAGTTAATGCAGCAAATACACCGATAAAACAACTCTTTTTAACAACTTAAAGCATTGTTATATCGGTTATGTATCACTATATTACATGAGTCATTAATATTGGCTATCACCAAAATAAAATTAACGATTTTGTTGAATATTGATGGTTATATTCCGTACTATTATAAACTTTAATCGTACGAACATCAAGTAATTTAACAAATTGATGAAGCTTCGTAACATCTTAATGTTTAAAAACTGTGGTTCATATACCTCTTAAACTTTAATGAATCGAGAAAAAAGATTACAGCCTGGTGAAGTGTATTGTAAATGTGATGCGCTTATCTTCACTGGTTAGGGCATTTTTCACTTTTCTTTCCTTCCGTTTTTGATGACTCCTGGTATTTATAACCTGTATGGCTCCAATAAACGTTAAAAATACAGAAAATATGTGTTAACCCTTTCCGGGCCAGGCGGCAATATATTGCCGCCACAGATCGTGTCTGAAAAATATATTGCCGCCTTGGTATTCGTCGTTTTCTTAAATAAATACTACGTCAAATGATTAAAGTTTTATGTTTTTTTATTCCCTGGTATATTTGTAGATAATTAATATGAATATCATATTTATTTTGGAGGTCTATGCATTTTTATTTCGTAATTGTCACGTGACATTATCAGCTGACTCGATCTATTGTTGTTAATTCTTTATGTTTTAATGTAATCGTACTATTGTATGCTGGATTCTCCTTTATTATTTTATTTTGTTGTTGTAAATATTAGTAGTGTTAGTAGTTACGTGCTTAGCTATTGTGTCTAGTAGTTACAATGACTGACAATTTGCAATCTCATGGGAATAAAATTGTAACTAGCATATTTGTAAATAGAAAAAGTGTAAATAAATTTCAAATAAAATTGTGTAAATATTTCTTGGTAAATAGTGTTTTTAATTGTATTGAAACTGTTTATGGATCCTAAAATCATCTTTTTACCGGTACATCCATAATGTGAATATTTATTTTAAGTTTCTTGCAGTGTAAGAGTCAGTTGCTGTATCACTTGTTGCGAAGTACAATTATGCGTATTTATACAAAATGTGTCGTAAAGAATTTATTTATGAGAGAAATAACACAAAATTTTGTATGGTTGTTCCTTTCTAAATGTACAATATAATAAAATAGCTTCCGACAGTAAAATTATTTTTCCTTTTTTAGATATTTACAAAAAAATTTAAAAAATAAATTTTTTTTATGTAATCTATTAAAACGCTATTTTTTTGTGATTTTAAATTACTTAAAACTACATCTATATATTTCTTGTTGATAGTATATATCTATACGAGTAATTTGGTGCAATTTTTAGGTCATTCTCTAATTGTTATGAAAAGTTATAAATTTTAATCTTAGAGACTGCAAAATCGCCAATTTTAGCCTGGCACTTTTGACTAGTCACAGGGGATATGATATGTGAAAAAATTTTGCAACATCTCATATTTGGTCCTGGCCCTGAAAGGGTTAAATTGTGTTTATTTCATAGTGTGATACAAAATGGGTAAATATTTAGTCAGAATTTTTAAAAGTATGCAATCCCTATATTTTCTCTCTCTGTCATTTAAATTAAGATCCACAGCCATATGAATAACGTAATTCTAGCCAGTGAAACCTAGTGGCTATTCAGGTTCAGATAAGAAACTACTTTTATATATATATATATATATATATATATATATATATATAAAGTGTGTGTGTGACTTTACCAAAAAGAACCCGTATATAAAATTTCAAGCCTCCAAACCTTTTGAACAAGAGGTATCCCACGTAAGGACAGAGAGACAGACCGACAATGAAACAGTTTTAAGAAGTACTTTTCGAGAACTTAAGTAAACAAAATGGCATTCAAACTAATATTGGAGATATTTGCATCGGTTTACTTAGTAACAAATCTAAACGTAAAATTTTAAAAACTGTAAACTCGTATGTTTTATTAATGTGTAAATATGTTTTGGAAATATAATTAAACTATAACATATGTTAGTGTGATGAATGATGTTATATGAACCATAAGGCAACACAGACATTGCAAGTCTTCTGAAGCCATCTTGAAACTGTAAGCATTGTACTATATAGCTATGATGGCAGTAACCTAAACGATTACGTCACATGAAGTACGTTCGGCTTGGCTCTATCATCCTATAAAGACATGTTCCGTCACGTTAGGCAATAAAGCGAACACAATAACAGTAGACGGATTCACCGTTTATAGCAACAGACACTGTACAAACCGTCCACACTTAGGGGCTTCCCCCCTTTTATATTGTCTCTTTCCTCGTAAAGAATTAGTTTATGGAGTCGTTGTCCCTCAAAATATTGTTTCAACTTTTACGTCTTCATATGGTGCAGGTACTATGACCTGTTCATACAGTTTATTACCTCATACGGTGATAAAACAGCTGGTTGTTTTTCATATTTCATAACTGCTTGATGTGTCGTTCTATTGCAGTTAAAACTTGTTATTTTAGGGTAATAAATAGTGGCTACTGTGATTACAAATAAATATTCAGGTAATAACATAACAAGGCAGCATGTCTGCTTTAGTTTACTTTGTACCCAAACATTAAACCAAATAAATACATTAAACCATATTCCTTTTGAGATTGTTGCATTTTATCAGTATTGTTCACGTTAATCACTTTTGTTTGTAATTTATTATTATAAAATATTAGAATTATTTTACTTAAGCATACATGTTATTATTCACTCATAATACTTTATAACCTTCAATGATTTAAAATTAGGCAATAAAAGGTTTTTAATATTGTATAAATTTGCGGTGTAACTAGGCATTTTAAATTTATGAAACTTTATAACAATGTTTGTATGGTATGAGTATTTGATATGACCTTAACAACATATTGTATTCAGATATTTTTTATTACCTTTATATATAAATGTTTGAAGGTTGACGCAATTCTTTCTTCCGTGCTACTCCTCTGAAAAGAACAACAAAAATATTAAATTTAATATGTATAACAATATCCAGTAATAAAAAGTAACACGTTTCAAATTATTTTTCCTGCAGGTTAAATACCTGGTACCTAGCGCAATGTAGATGGAATAAAGAAATATAAACAAAATTTTTCTGTGTTTTCTATGTACTGTAGTGCTCCCTCTACCCCTTTCTAAAGACCACAGGGAAACCCCGAAACCAATACCTTTATTGTTTTGTAAGTTATTGTGATGACTTCATCGTCCCAGAGGATATATTCCTGAATGAAAAACATACATCCTTATTTCTAAATCTTAGGTTAGACCCTTTCTTGTGTCTGTTAAAAAATCTGAACTCTTTTTGAATAAATTGTGTTTATTGTATGCTGTCGCAATAGTATTAAAACTGTAAGTGAATTTGAAAAGTATTATGGTAATGATAAAAATAGTTGTTTTAAAACATAAAAGTGAATGAAAGAAGAATGTCTTTATTTTACACAACACAAATGTATACAATTGGCGAGTTAGGACTGCTTAATCCTCTCTTATCCTACCCGCTACTAAATAATCATAAATATTGATAGACAACAACACTAAAAACGTAAACATGAATTATAAGAAAATAGAAAAATATTATATACTGGAATTAAAAACAAATACCCTCACTTCTCACCCAGACTATTGTATATATATAATGTATATATATATATATATATATATATAATTATATATATATATAATGTTTTTTTTTAAATTTCAATAAACATTTAATCACAAAAAGTACTTGCTACGCCGGGACTCGAACCCGGATCTTTCACTAGCCAGGTGAGTGCGCTACCACTACACCATGGAACTCCTACTTTTCACGATTCAAGCTCCCATTTTGCATTAAATTTAATTTCTACATATCAAATAATTAGTTATATTGATGGAGCATGTTTGACCATGGAAGTTGGATGAGCGCCACTGAAGCCTATTACTCACAACTTCTCTTTTGTCTGACGGGGATATTTTGTTATGTGATTGTCCATATGTCTAACTATCCCCAGGACAAGAAATGAGTTATAGACTTAAAACGTTGTATGCAACATTAGTGAAGTCTGTTACACGACACATAATGTGTCATACTCCTACCTTATATAACATGTAATACACTGAAATTAAAAAATCCTGTATCTAAAGTGTTATGAGTTATATTAAAATGCCCTGATTACGTTTCAAGTTTTAACATTTTTTAAAGAAATATGTCTTGTATTACAATAGGGAAGTTTTTCTACGGTAAAAAATTACCGATATGAGTCACGTTCAATAATTATATATGGTGTTTCATTGTTTTTACATATAGGAATAAAATAATTTAAATTATATATAGCTATAGTATATATCCTACCTAAATTTGACGAATAATAACTCACACTTTTGAATACAAATTTGAAAACGGTTTATTATAAATAGTATTAAACCATTCGTAAATAAGTTCAAACTGTAAAATTTACGATATATTTAAAGCATATAGCTCACTTTGAAGACCAAAATATAATCAATTTTACTATACACAACGAAAAGGAAAAAATATAATTAAAAATGGCCTAAATTGTTTGCATAAAAACCTGACAAACATGTTTTACTATATTCCAAATAGGATATATAAATTCCTATATTATAGACGAGAGCTCTATTATAGTGAGTATTATAGTGTTCGAATATAAAGTAATAATTCACTGTAGGTTACTTCGTAATGGATTACTTCGGAATTCATGGGAATGCTGAATAAGGGACAAAACAAAAGAAAGATTTTGAGTGAACATGACGCAGAAAATTAGAAAGGCAGGACATAAATTGCAAAGAGAACAGGAAACGTTAAAAAAAATCAATGTTAAATACTATTCACCTTTCACTGGGAATTCTGAAGAAAAAAGGTCACCAGGAACGAGTAAACCTAGAATAAGCTGTGAGGCATGGGAATGAATCGAGTTAAGGCAAGTATGGCGGGAACAGAGATATAAAACTCAACAAGGGTGATTGGTGGTGTGGCTGCGATCTACCTAAAACCGAAACGGCCATGCGTTGACAAAAAGAGTAAGCTAAAAATAACTTATACAATAGACCCAACCCAAATAATCATTAAGCACGTCAAAACACTTTTCGGGGTTTTTCCAGGAATTCATTCATTGTATATATATGTATATATATTGTATATATATTGTATATATATATATATATATATACATTGTATATATATACCTGTGCTCAGGTCAAACTTGTGTTAGACGATGTGTAAAGTAGGTGATAAGGTCTCTCACCCCAACACCAAAGGCAACATTCTCCTTCGCTTGTACCGAACTAATGACTACTATGTTGCATCGATTTTGTTTCAACTTCTTTTTTATATGAATGTATGCCTGCCTATCTATGCATCTTGAGAGTCAAGTGAGCTATAGCTTGACATTTAACCTGCAGCCTCAGTGAAAGCTGTTACGACACATGATGTGGCATACTACTGACTTGTGGGCAACCACTCGTATAATGGACAGATTATATTGGAAGATTATACAAAATTATTATAGAAATCCTGTATGGGTCTATACAACTTTTGAGAAATTTAGTGTTAACTATATTTAAGGGACTCAAATTGGAATTCCTTTTAGGAAAATATTAGTTTAGGAAAGAGATATAGTTACAAATAAGTCACCATAAAAGCAAGAAAGCCTTTATAAAATACAGCTAACTAGTTGTAACTCTAGAAAAAGCGTAGTATTCTTTCAATTTCATCCACTTTTGATAGCTGTTTGTTTCAAATTCAAAATAGTGAACTAATGTTGAACCTAAAACAAGTAATTAATTATATGTAAATAATAACCAGATATTTATCATCTTTATTTGTGAAACACATTTGAAAACGGATTGCACACCCTAAACGAAATGGGTTTACTTATTGCTATGGTGCGTTGGTCTAAACTTACCTATTTTTACCTGTCCGTGGTGGTAGGCTTCGATAAACGGTTTTTGACGTTGATGTTACTTTTTATTTGTTCCTTTTCGTTGACATGCGTTATTATTTCAACTTGGAAAAGGTAGCAACATCAGCTCTTCAAAGAATTTAACTCTGTAAAGGTAACTCTACTTCTCATCCAGTTATCCACAGACAAACTAAAAAAAACAAAATTGACAAACACGACAAAGTTAGTACTAAAATATGTCCATCGATATTGTACTGGATATATAAAAATATAAAAGGTTAGTAGCAGTAACGTAAATTCCATTTGAACATAAAATTCCTAGAAAATAATTCAAATTGCTGATAGTTTTAATCTATTCCAAATTCCATCACTCTAAAGCAATAACGGAAGGCGGTGCTAGAAATATATAAATGCGTTTCTGTTCTACAATTAACTTCTTCCTTCTTATATAGATACGTACATACATATGTATATATATATATATATATATATATATATATATATATATATATATATATATATATAAGTAGATATGAATATGGGGTTTCTAGGACACTTTTGGGACAGACAGAAAATCAATGTAAAATACTGTCCATTGAACCATAAACAAATCTGAGAAATCAAACAGGAAATCACGAATGTTAAATAACCGAATCTATAGCTGTTTTACTGTTCAATGTTTGCTTCTACATTTATAAGCTGTTTTAATGAAAAAATCCAGAAATCTTCGAAATCTTTATTCCACGAAGTTAATTGTAACACAGTCTTTATCTTTAATAGTCTTCTTTCCAGTAACAACCAAGTGTAATTTTTCATTTTTGTTCAATTCTTTAATCTTTTTTTCATCCAAAACAGTCAAAAATCTGTTTGGCAAGTGTACTTTACAATCTTCCAACTCGGCAATTATTGTAAACCCGAATTTATCTTTCATTTTCTCCAAATTCACAATTTTGTATTTCTTATTTTCTTCTAATTCTATTAATTTCTTGTATTCTTTGAATGTTAAATCACCAACCTTATTCAACTCTTGTGCCATTTACATAGAAAAAAATTAATACTTCTACACTTTTAAGGTGAAAAATCAACACTATACTTCCAAAATACACAAAAAAACCGGGGTTTTGACCCTAAAAACGTGTTTTTAGGGTCAAAACCACAGCTCTTAAGGTGCATACATACTAGAGTTTTTTAAAAAATCCTGAAAATCTACTGAAATATCTCTAATTATTGCGGATTTTTAGCTTAAAAGTTGATAATTTGAACGAAATTTCTCGAAAAATCACTAAAAATTTGAAATTTAGAAAATCTCTAAATAAATTCTTTTCCTATCTAAATAGAAGAATCTACAGCTGTTTTACTACAATTTGTGCTGATTTGTGTCAAATTCTAGTAAAATTCTCCACTTTTCAAAGTCTGAGTTATACAAATTTTCCCTATATAAATAGAAGAATCTAACGCTGTTAAATCATAAATTCTGCTGATTTGTATCAAAATCTTTAAATTTTTCCTATATAAATAGAAACATTTAACGCTGTTTCTACATAAATTGTGCTAATTTTTATCAAATTTTGATAAAAATCCTTAGAAATCTACTGAATTATTGCTATTTTTCAGCTTAATAAAAAGATATTTTACTAAATAGTAAAACTTGGCAGATTCAAATTTTCCCTATTTAAATGGATAGGAAAAAGATATCCTGCCCGTACTGCAAAAAAGACATTTTCGAACATCATTATACCCGACATTATAAGTCGAAAAATCATCTAAAAAACAAAGACATTTATGAAAAAGAACTAAATTATTTGAGGACTTGGGCTAAAGAAAATCAAATTGCCGATCACCAAAACATGTATAATATAGAAAAATTGCGTGAACTAAAGAAAAATTTTAAGGAAAGTAAAAAAGATCTCAATCTATTTAATGATGAAAAAATTCATTCAATAGCTGAAAAATTGGCTATCGAAACTAACGACAAAACTAAGTCTGAAATGATCGAACAAATAGATAAACACAAATCTGAAAATATCATTGATGTAGAAGTTTTATCCTCAATACACGGTCTATTTAAGCAATACATTTTAACAAATTTGAACGACAATTTCATGTCAATTTACAAATATCTTTCTATTTTGCGCCCAGAAATTAAAAGTTTAATCGAAAAATTTCAAGAAAATGTTAAAAATATGAAGGGCTATCTCTCTTTAGAATGCGAATACGAACGAACTTTAGTGAACGGTGAAACACAAACTTGTCCAATGTACTTTACTATAAAAGCAGACGAGATCTTTGATGTAAACGACTTTATTTCTAAACAATTTAATAAATTAACACATCGAGAACAGACAAATCATCCAAATCGAGGTTCTGGATGGACATTAAAACGCTGTAAACAACTGATTTTGAGCCTTAATAAACACGAAATGCTGAACGCAGGATCATATATCGATTTACCACAAGAAATAAAGGTAAAGAAAGCTTGTGTAAATATCAAAAATGAAGATGACTATTGCTTTATTTACTCTATCCGATGTGCAATTGAAAAATCAAAATTTCATCCTGAACGTGTAAAACAATATGAAAAATTTGTAAATGACGAGATATTTTCAGGTTTCGAGTATCCAATGTCTTTGAAAGATATACAATTATTCGAGAAACGCAGCTCCAATTCCAAGTACAAATATCCAAAAATGTCTATAAATATCTATACTTATGATGAAAAAATTAATATTGTTCCGTTACAAATTTCAGAAATTTATGATGCCGAGTTAGAAATCGATTTATTGTATGTTAAGCAAGAAGATAAATCTCATTATGTTTTGATAACCGATTTAAATAAACTCGTGAGTTCTCAGTTATCCAAGCATAAGGAAAGAAAATTTCTTTGTAGAAGATGTTTAAGCCATTTCTACAAATCTGGAGATTTAACAGATCATTTAGAAATTTGCAAACAACATGAAGTTTGTAAGCCAATTATGCCGTTTCCAGGTCAAACAACAACATTTACTAATTATCAAAAGAAGTTTAGCCATCCGTACGTTATTTATATGGATTTTGAGAGCATATTAGAAAAAATTCCGACATGCAAGAACAATCCACAAAGATCGACTACAACCAAGATTCAGAAGCATATTCCTTATGGTTTTACTCTATATTTAGTGTCAAATGTGACGAATCGCATGTATAAACCGATATGTTATCGAGCCGAAAATGAAGACGATTTGCCTAATGTTCCTGCAAAATTGTTTGAAGAGCTCAATAAAATATCAAAATACATAGCTAAAAAGTATAATTCTAAGAACAAAAAACCTATGAAATTGACCGAAGAAGAAGAATTAGCGTACCAAAATTCCAGTCTTTGTCATATTTGTGAATGTGAGGGTTTTGATAATCAAACAAGAAAAAAAGTACGAGATCATTGTCATTTAACCGGCAAATTTCGAGGTGCTGCTCATTTATCTTGTAACTTGAATCTCAAATTTCCTCAAAATATTCCCGTTTTCTGCCACAATATGTCAAATTACGATACTCATTTGTACATAAAAGAATTGGCTAAACAATATGGAAACGTTGATTTGATCGCAAACACCGATGAGAAATATATAAATTATTCTGTAAATTCTGGCTATGGGTATGAGTTTGAAGATGATAAACCAAGAAAGTTCATCAAGTTTTCTTTCGTAGATACGTTCAGATTCATGGCCTCGTCTATAGAAAAGTTAGCTAAAAACCTCAAAAAAAGATGATTTCAAGCATACAAATCATTTTATACAAGATGGTCTGAACGCAATTCTAGATAGACAACCAAATGACGAAGACGAGATTTTTAAAATTCTATCTGGAAAAGGAATATTTCCCTATGAATTTATCGATAGTATTGAAAAACTTGATTACAC
Source organism: Homalodisca vitripennis (assembly GCF_021130785.1). NCBI lineage: Eukaryota > Metazoa > Arthropoda > Insecta > Hemiptera > Cicadellidae > Homalodisca > Homalodisca vitripennis. Next base: position 78,796,569 of record NC_060207.1, read on the forward strand.
AGAAGAGCTAAAAATTCAAGATTTCTATTCACTTTTAACAGATGAGAGCATATCTGAGAAAGATTTTCAACATTATTTAGCTGTTTGGAATAAATTAAAAGAGAAAAATCTAGGAAATTACTCTGATCTCTATAACATCCAAGATGTTTTATTGCTTGCCGATATATTCGAAAATTTCAGAAACATTTGCCTAAATTGCTATAAACTCGATCCGGCACACTATCTAACAGCTCCCAGTCTCGCATGGGACGCAATGTTAAAATTAACGAAAATTGAGCTTCAGCTAATTAAAGATTATAATATGTATTTAATGATCGAAAAAGGTATTCGCGGAGGCATTTCTCAATGTATTAAACGATATGTGAAAGCAAATAACAAATATTTGAAAGATTTTGATAAGACAAAGCCCGAAAACTATTTGTTATACGTCGATGCTAATAACCTTTATGGGTATGGCCTAATGCAAAATTTACCATATAACGAAATCAAGTGGATGGATCCAAAAACTTACACAACTGCAGAATGGAAAGAAACAATTTTGGAACTCACTGGCGACGAAGATTATGGCTATATTCTCGAAGTTGATCTTGGATATCCAACGAATTTACACGAACATCACAAGGATTTACCTCTTGCTCCAGAACATTTTAAAAACAAACTTTGCACAACTCTACTGGATAAAACTGAATACGTTGTTCATTCGAGAAATTTGAAGTTCTATTTGGAACAAGGTATGATTTTGAAACATGTGAATAGAGTTATCGCATTCGATCAGAAGCCTTTTATGAAAGAATACATTGATTTTAACACAAACATGAGAACCAAAGCTACAAGCGACTTTGAAAAGGACTTTTATAAGCTGATGAACAACTCAGTTTTTGGAAAATCTATGGAAAATGTGAGAAACAGATGTGATATTAAGCTTGGAAATGAAGAATTTTCAATGAAACAAGCTAAGAAAACAAATTTCAAATGCTTTAACATCTTTGACGACAACTGTATAGCGAGTCACATGTACAAACAAAAGGTTAAATTTAACAAACCGATTTACATAGGATTTTCAGTTCTCGACCTCTCAAAATTGCTAATGTACGAGTTTTATTACAACAAATTAAAGAAGTTTGATCCAGATTTGAATCTGTGTTACATGGATACAGACAGTTATTTCCTAGAATTGAAACGAGATCCTTTTAAAATTATTAAAGAAAATATAGAGGACTTTGATACGAGCGATTATCCAAAAGATCATGAATGTTTCGGTACTAAAAATAAGAAAGTCATAGGAAAATTCAAAGACGAACTAAATAGCGAAGTTTTAGAAGAATTTTGTGGTTTAAGGTCTAAGATGTACTCGTACAAATATCTAGATAAAAACCCAGTTAGGTGTAAAGGAATTAAGAGAAGCGTTGTAAATAAAACAATAAATATCGAAAACTTGAAGAGATGTTTGTTCGAAGATAAAGAAGAATTTAGGGAGATGACAGTAATCAAAAGCTACAAACATGAGTTGTACACAGTTACCATAAACAAGCTGGCACTGAACGCTAAAGATGATAAGAGAATTGTCCTAGAAAATAAGATCGATACAGTACCTTATGGCTATAAAAAATGAAGCAAAATCTGATATATTAGATGAGTAAAATAAACTTGGAAACTTTGACATGTAAATGGAAGATGATTTGATTCACTGCCACAAATGCAAGAAAAAAACGAAAAATATAGATTCTAAAATCGTTCAAACTCAAAACGGATTGTATAGAATTGCAGCAAAATGTTCAAAATGTAAGACAAATAAGAGTAAATTTATAAAGAATCCAAATGAAAAACAAGTAAAGAAAGAATCTAAGAATAAGGAAGAAATCGAGATTGAAGCTAGAGAAATTCATGCACCAGTACGAAAAAAGTTTAAAAAGAGAAAAATTATAACTTTAGGAATTGACGATTTATGGGCAGCAGATTTAGTTATAATGTCTAACTATTCGGATCAAAATGATGGATTCAAGTATATGTTAAATGTTATTGATACTTTCTCAAAATATGCTTGGTCAAGAGCTATCAAAAGAAAAAACGGCAAGGATGTTTCAAAAGCTGTCGAAGATATAGTAAAAGATGCCATAAGGATCAATCACAAACCTCCTAACCTACTTCATACAGATAAGGGTTTTAGAGTTTAAAAATAAAGAATTTAACGATGTTTTGAGAAAATACAACATTAAGATTTATCATATTGAAAATGAAGAGAAATCAAGTATTGTAGAGAGATATAACAGAACTCAAAATGAGAGAATGAAAGTAATTTTTGAGATTAATAAAAACTTTAAATGGATCGATATTCTTCAAAAAATCGTAAACAATTATAACGATACAGTTCACAGCACAATAAAAATGAAACCGAAAGACGTAGATAAAGATGCAGAAAAGGAGTTATTAGAGACCGTTTTCAAGTATATTCCACCAGAAATTCACACAAAAACTAAATTTAAAGTCAATGATCATGTAAGAATTGTTAGTAAAAAACAAACATTTTCAAACAAATATAAGAACAATTGGTGAAGAGAAATCTTTGTGATTTATCAAATTAATAACACAGATCCTGTAACTTATAGTATAAAAGATTTAAATAATGAAGAAATAACCGGAAAGTTTTATGAATATGAATTGAGAAAGTCAAAGCTTTAATTTTTTCTATATAAATGGAGGCTGAAAAGAAATGTATAAAGTGTCAAGAATTTAAAGATTTGACGAAGTTTTCTCAAGATAAGACTAGAAAAGATGGATTATACTATTATTGTAAGGATTGTCGTAGTAAATATAACAGAGAATTATACGATAAAATAGAAAAATTAACGTTAGAAGAGAAAAAATGTTGCGTTTGTAAAGAAATTAAGGATATTTCCAAATTTTATGATTGGCATTATAGTAAAAATAAAAAACATGCACATTGTAAAGATTGTGCTAAAAGAATTATTCAAAAAAGTCAAAAGAAACCGACTCTTTGCGAGTGTGGACGAATCATTCAATGGTTACCTCATCTTCAAAAACATTTACAGACAAAATATCATAATTCTAGAGTTTAATAAAATTTAGAAACATTTTCATCGTAAAGTCCAGATTCATTGATAAAAACAGTGTCAGGATGAAGATTGTTAAGGGGCCATTCGAATAGCCCCTTGTTTCTCGGGGTCTATGGGATAGACTCCTGTAATTTATACATACAAAAGTTGTTTTTATCATCATTATCGACATTATTTATGATAGCTTGCCTCGTGTTTTCATATTCTAAAATTTCTGCAACATCTTTTGCTTTGAACCAAATTTTGAAACGTTTCTGCAATCTTCATTTTAGATTTCAGTATTAAAGAATATATGCCCGGTTCATTAATGAAAATAGTGTTTTTTTGAAAGTTTGAAGGTAAGAACGATTCGTTCCCCCATTCTGAATCTATGTTATCGTAGTTTTTTTTATATTTGTCTTTAACGTGATCTCTAATCGCTTTCATCGTATTTTTAAATTCCAATATTTATGCAATATCTTTTGCTTTAAACCAAAATTCATTATTTTCGTCAACAAATGTTAAAATTTCTTTATTATTGAATTTGAGTAGATTCACAACTGACTCCATTTAGATAGAAAAGAAATTTAACTAGTAATTTTTATTTCGAGAATAAAGGCCAGATTAATTAATGAAAATAGTGTCAGGATGAAGATTTTGAAAGGGTCTATGGCATAGACTCTTGTAATTTATATATTTAAAGGCTATTTTCTCGTCATTATCAATATTATTTATGATAGCTTGTCTAGTATTTTCATATTGTAAAATTTCTGCAACATCTTTAGCCTTAAACCAGATCACATTGTTTTCGTCTACAATCGTTAAGATATTCGTGTTATCGAATGTAAGTTGATTATTTCTTAGATCTATGACTGACTCCATTTAGATAGAAAAAAATTTAATAAGCAATTATTATTTTGAGTTTAAAGGTCGAAAATAGTGTCTGGATGTAATTTTTGTAAGAGTCGCGATTCGATACCCTTGAAAATGTATATCTTCTAGTCTTTTCTTGAAAGTTTAAAGGTAGTCTATTCAATAGACCCCCTTGATTCATGTCCGTTGCTTCAACAATCTTAAGTAAATTGTAGTTTTACTCTCATTTTTCAATAAATTACCTTCAGAGTCTTGAACAGTTAAGACGATTTTTTGAATTCTTTTCATATTTTTTCTAATTGGAATATAGTCTATTTCATTCGGTTTTTCACTAATTTTTGATCCATAAGCAACATTTGGGAAAAATGTGTACAAAATTTCAGATTCTTTGTGTAAATGTTCGGTATGATTTTCAAAACTAGGTTCAACGAGATTACAATGTACTTCAATTACATCAAACGGTCTAAATTTTGGCGTTTTATTTCCTAAATATACCTGATTTGGCTCAATAGTTTCTTGAACAAAGCCTAATAAATCTACAATAATTGCTGAAAACATTATTCTTACTGGTGATTTTATTTGAATTTTATTAGAGAGATAATTTTTTTTGCATTTCAAACTTGTTTTCGTCAAAGTTTAAAGATTTATCTGATTGTTTGAATGTTTTCAGATAATTTTTAAGGGAATTTTTTATTTGATCGAAGGTATAATATCCTTTGTTTAAACCATAATATTTTGTTATGTTCTTCTCACTAAATCCTATACAATAAGGAGAACTTTCACTAATATTTATTACAAAATTGTCAGAATAAAAACCGCTTAAACCGATAAAATAATTTGATTCTTCCTCTAAGTGTATAGGATGTTCCAAGTTTAAAAATAATTGAGAGCTTTCTGAAGTCAACTTGAACAGCTTCATTTTCGCTATTTAAATGGAGAAATTTTTAAAGCAAAAAGATCAGATAAAACTTCAAACGTTTGAAGAAAATAAGAAAGATCAACCAATCAGATTGTTAATTGTTGGTTCAAGTGGATGTGGAAAAACAACTTTATTATTGAATTTTATCTACAATAGGTTGATTCCTTATTCCAATTTGTATGTTTTTAGTAAATCTTTAGAACAAGACGCCTATAAAAAATTACAAGAAAGATTTGAAAATATTGAGAAGAACTTAAGCAAAGAAATATCACATTTTTACAATGCTTCTGAGGACATAGTTCCATTAAGCGAATGTAAACCCAATTCGTTAATCGTTTTTGATGATTGTATTTTGGAAAATCAGGACGTTATTAAGGAATATTTCGTAATGTCTCGTCACAAAAATATCTCTTGTATCTATCTTTCTCAATGCTTTTCAAAGGTTGATAAACAAGTTATTAGAAATAATTTGAATATGTTGTGTGTTTTTAAGCAAGACGATCACTATTCGAGAAAGATTTACAACAATTATGTTGGTTCTGATATGAGTTTTAACCACTTTATTGAGTTGTGTGATAAAATTTGGAAGGAAGACTACGGATTTTTAACTATTAATCTAACTTTGAAGCCTAAAAATGGCAAATATTTGAATAAATTTTCTAATATAAATGCTGCTCAGTGGTCTGACAAATTTACTCGATAAAATATTTGTTACAATTATTTTTACAATTATCTTTACTTTTTATTTACATTATGAAAACAACTGAAAAACGGTAAATCTGTTCACGTTTTCACGCTTCGTGTTCACGTTTTACGTTACACGTTCACGTTCACGTTCTCGTTCTCGTTCTCGTTCTCGTTCTCGTTCTCGTTCTCGTTCACGTTCACGTTTCAAAATTTTCCTAAATAAATGGCGAACGCAACTTCAGAAGAAGCAAAAAAACTTGATCAAATAGAAAAGAAATTAATCAAAGAATTTAAAGAACAGATTCGAATGGATGAAAAAGAACAAGAATTTATTCAAAAAATTAATCAACCTGTAACTTCTGCAATAAAAAATGTTGAGGGCAAAATTGAAAATGTTTTAAGCGATAATCAAAATTTAATGAATTTGGTTCCAGTTGTACGACAATTTGCCGATATTTCGATACCAGAATCTGAGTTTGAATTGCCAAAATTACCATCTTCAACACCATTTAGACCTCGAATCATTGAAGACTCTACCATAGTTGAACCAATAAGTCCTGGAACAACGGATATAATAATTGGTGAAATTGGTAAAAAATTTCTTCCTAGAGCAAAGGATGATAAATTTGGTTTGTATTGGGACAGAAAAAAGAGAAGTTTTATGATTGGAAATTTACCCGTTAATTTTGAACATAATGATATCATTATTAATGAAAAAGCATATGAAGGAACTCAAGGTTTATGGAGATTATTAACAGACTATGACGCTCCAAAAGATAATTTATATTCTGAAGAAGATTTGAAAAAGTATACTGAAATTTTATGGAAATCTGATTCAATTTACAAAAATAATGATCCATCAACTAAGAAACCAAAGTCAAGTAAAGGTAAAAAATATCTCAATTTGATTAAACCAATTTGGGAAAAACGAATCGAAGGATCAGGTGTAAGAAAATACAGTGATAATAAGATTGAGTACAGATATATCAACGATTTGACAAAACTCGATGGAATTATTAATTATATTTATGCTCAAGAGAAGGCTGGAAATAACAATTTTTTGAATGAAAAGAAAGCAATTAAAGATTTTATTTCGAACAAACTTGACGAAATGATTGAAAAACCTGATGGAATTAAATATTTAAAACGAATTTTGCCGGCAATAAGTTCATCTATGATTGAGGGTAGTGGACTTTTGAATGATTTTATCAACAATTTACCTTTTGAATTACACGTACCAACTTATCAGTATCTGGGGCCTGGCACAAAACTCGAAAAAAGACTAAAAAGAGGAGATCCTGGTGTGAATAAATTAGATCAAGCTGCTATGGAACACGATATTTTTTATGCAAAACATAGAGACACAAATTCCAGACATATAGCAGATAAAGTTTTGCAAGATAAGGCAATGGATAGATTTTTATCAAAAGATGCTAGTTTAGGTGAAAGATTTGTTGCGCTTCCAACAGCTGGAGCAATGTTTTTGAAGAGAAAACTAGGAATGGGAATCGAAGAGAACTTGAAAATTTTAACTATATAAATGGAGGTGAACGTAAATTTCAGCAAAAATCAGAAAGAAAAAATAAAATCCGCTTTTAAGAAAAAAATACCCGTTAGTATTCAATTTAAAATAGATCAACTAAAAAATTGCGAAGATAAGATATTTTTAACAAATAGACAATACAATAAACTCGAAAAACATAAGAAAAACAATAAAGGAACCAGAATAGAATTTTCTTATAATCAGTTGAAAGAACTCAAAAATGGTGGACTTTTGAAAGATTTATTAGATTTTGGAGAAAATATTCCAGTTGTTAAAAATGTTGTTCCTTATGTTCGTAAAGCTGCTCCAATCGTTAAAAAAGATGTGATTCCTATTGTTCGAAACATTTTAAATTGGTTAGATAAAGAGTTGGAAGATGTTACAGGATCTGGATTAGATGAAAAAACTTTGAATTACGTGAAATCAAACATTGAAAAAAAAATTTAAACCTTTAACATTCGGGGAATTGGAAGAAATCTGCAAAAATATTAAACATTTTAGAGGAATCTTCATGAGAGATACATTACCTGAAAAAGTTAAGAAATTTGAATGTGGAATTGTGAATTTAGACTCGATTATGGGAAGTGGAACACATTGGATTTGTTATTATAAAAATGATAAGAATGCATGTTATTTTGATTCGTATGGAAGAATTGAGGACAAACCACCTATAGAAATTGATTAAATATTTGAAAAAATCAAACGTTTATTATAACGATTCTCAAATTCAAGACTACAAAGATCCCCCAATTTGTGGTCATTTATGTGTTTTTGTTTTGAATGAACTGAGTAATGGTAAAGATTTTAAAGAAGTTGTTAACAAATTATTGCTTAATAAATATGGATTCACAAAATATTTTTGACGTATTTGGTACACAAATTATTCAAAATGTAGATAATAGTTTCAATTTTGATAGTTTGAGAAATGAGTTTGATAACAAGTTAGAAAATTTATTACAAACCCTTCCAGATTCAGATATGTTTGCTGTCGAGATTGAAGATTTTAAAGCAGAATATGATAACAAACTTGCAAATTTCATGAGTTCAAATGAAGTTGCTGATAAAATAAAAACATTGGAAAAAGAAGTCGATGATGGTGTAAAAAAATTATTTACCAATTTAATGTCTCATATTGAAAAAGCTGATAAAATTACTGAAGCGATCAAAGTTGAAAAGAATTATGTTAGTTTGGCTAATAAAAAAAGAATTGTCGGTGTTCGACCTGGTATTGACAAACATGATGTTGTTGTTAAAGAACAAATTTTAAAACCTCTAAAATTATCAGAAAACATCGATATTGTTGATTTATATGATCCGAATGTTAAAAATGCCTTAGATTTTAAAGGAAAAAGAATTAGCAGTGTTAGTAAAGGAATTAATCCTTTTGATGTTGTTGTAATGATTCAATTAGAAGATCCTATTAAAATGTTTAATGAACTAAAACAAAATTATGAGAATCATAAACAGCATGTTAAAGATTTTACAACAGAAGTCTATGACAAGTTAGAAGCCAGAAATAGAAGATCAGTAGACGATGTTGGTGAAATTAATGAAAAACTTACTAATTTTAAAGAGTCTTTTGATAAGTTTTAGTTTAGATGCTACGAAAACTTTTGAGAATATTGGTCATAAATTTGTTGAATACAATGATTCTTATGCTGTCAAATTTCAAAAATTAGAAGAAAAAATTAATAAGTTCGAGGAAGATCTTACTGAAATAGGTATTCTCGTAGGGTTTTATGCACGATAAATTTTCCCTAAATAAATGGCGCTCATATACTGTGTGAGATGTAAAGAAAAAACTGCAACAAATGATATAAAATACTATGCAAATATCAATGGAGTTAAAAGAATTTCTGGAAAATGTGCTGAATGTAACGCTAAAAAGAGCCAATTTATAAAAAACTTGAAATTTTTTTCTTAATAAATAGAGATGGCGGGACATTACAGTGCTTTCGATCTTTTTATAATGCAACACGAAAGAGATTTGAAAAAAGAACATTGGGATGACATTTCTCAAAAATATGAATTATCCGAAGATATGATGAGATTATACGTAAACAAATTGAATTGGTATAACATTGCAAAATATCAAAATCTGTCCCCAGAGTTCATTCAAGAAAATATACATTATCAATTAAAAGATCATATGTCTGTTCTTTGTCTCTATCAACACTTGAGTATAAAATTTTTGGATGAAAATAAAGATACAGTTGATTGGAACAATATTATAGATAGCGGTTACTATCCTGTGCAAATTTTATTGAAATATGTGACCGAGATCGCAAAATTTAAGGAAGAGAATCCCGAATATGACGAAGTAGATCATTAAAAATGACTAAAATTTATATCTTTTCTTATAAAAACGTACATTAGATCGATGAAAAAATGATATCTTTCTTATACATGATGTTTAAATTTTCTCTTATTAAATGGCGGACTACAGAAAATATGCTAGTGATATTGAAAGGGCGGAGTTTAAAAATTTCTATCCAATTAGTAAACAACATTTGAATGAACCGAATAAAAGAACTGAGTTTAATATTGATTTTTGGAGATAACTTTTGCTCGTCTAACTTCCAGTTTTATATTTCTGGAACTTTAACAAAACAAGATGGTCAAGCATATCTTGGAACTGATAATGTTAGATTAATCGATAATTTTATACCGTTTTTTATTTTCTAAGATTGAAGTAAGAAAACACAATAAATTGATAGAAGAAGTCGAAAACTGTGGCCAATTAAGCACTATTAAAGGAACCATTTGTTATTCCAAAAGTGATGTATTTTTCAAACAGTTTTGAATCAACTTTTAAATTTGGACAATTTGAAGCGGTCGGTGATTTAGCACATTTCGGCTTAGGATTCTTTGAAAATGTAAATTTTCCAATCTATAAAGGTGGATTTTACATTAGTTTCATAAGAGCTGAAGACGATGATGTGATTCTGAAGACTGCAACTGGAAATGTTATGCCTGTTGATGGCAAAATTACAATTAACGAGTTTTTCATTAGAGTTCCGATGATTTATTACAAAACCACGAGTAAAATTCAGTTGATTGATGAAATTACAAAATCTCAAAACATTATGTTTAATTTTCTAGATTGGCAATGTATTGAGCAAAAAGGTATTTCCGGAACAAGTTATTCGTTCGATATCACAAATATTTATAGAAATATCTTCAATCCTAAGTTTGTTATTATAGGTTTTCAAACAGATAGACAGAATAATCAAGAGAAAAATCCTTCAAAGTTTGATAGTTTGAATGTAAAAAATATCAGAGTAAAATTGAACGGTTCTTATTATCCAGATGAATTATACAAAATTTAAACATTTCAGGAGGTCTTTTCAGAATCATGTATCAGATGTATCAAGATTTTAAGAAAGTTTACTACAAAAATATGGAAATGTATTATAATCCTAAAGAACTTTTAGCGAATAGACCTATTTATGTCATTGATACAACAAAGAGTTTGACAAATATTTCTGGTTCAAAGAACGATATAATTATCAATATGGATTTTCAAAATGCTGTTACAAACGCGATTTGTTATGTTGTTGTTGGTTTCTGAGAAATTTTTAGCCTATGATGTGATTAAGAACGATATTAGAGAAATTCAGTAAAAAATCGCGTTATTTTCACTATTATTCATCGGATAATTTTAAAAACTTTACAGAATTGTTAAAGACATTGATAAAAGTATTCATTTTAAATTTTCATTAAAAAATTTTGAAAAATAGGGATGATATTAGGAAAAAAACTATTTCAAGATCATGGACCGGAAGTGGTGATTTTAAAAAATACTTTAATATTTACTGATCCTATACACCAAATTTCATCAAAAAAGCTCCAATAGTTCTCTAGATATATGAGTTTAAAGATAAAGGATGATTGGGGTAGATTTTGAACATTTTGTTATTTTCATGAAATTTTAAGTAGAACTCGCTTGTTTTTGAAGTTTCAGTTTTTTCTGATAATTTTTTATATTTTTTATGAATATTAAGAAATAGGGGATGATTTAACCCTTATGGATAAGTTAAGTCGAAAGAGTTTAAGTATTTAATATATGTGTACCAAATTTCATTAAAATCGGTTGAGTGGTTTTTGAACAACAAGGTTTGAATAAATATTGATATTCACTTATTTAATATACATTGGAAACTATAACAGTTCTAATATCGATTGCAACCATCGATTTTTATTATCGATAAAACTTCGATATTCATAATCGTTTATCGCATGGAAAAAAATTTTCATCATGGGCGTTGGCCACGTATAGCCAGTCATGCTAAATCTCCTCTGTTTTAACGAAATTTAACAAGATATATCATCATTTAGAAGATTTCTAATGTATTTGCAAGTTGAAGAAAGAAAGATATGGACTTTATAAAGTAAGAAGATTTCTGTGAAGATCTGTTTTTCTTGTTAAAAGTGAAGTGAAGTGTTCCACTGGCGTTGTCCCTTCATATTTAATAAGTTTCTATTATATTCTCGAAGAAAGACATTACAAGAAGATTGTGAATTTGTGTAGACATTCTAAACTGTGATAAAAACCATTGTGTGAAAATAGTGATGTAAAGTGATCAATTGTACGATGAAAAGTATCAAGGTCAAGCGTTAGTGACACGAAACGCCTCTCAGATGGAAAAGTATCAAGGTCAAGCGTTAGTTGAACTAACGCTCTCAGTAAAATATAATATGCTACGAGGTCAAGCGTTAGTGACACAAACGCCTCTCACATGTTTCAATAAAATGAGATTCGAGGTCAAGCGTTAGTGGTACAAAACGCTCTCAGCAGACGTCACAAATCTAGAGTTGATTGAAATAAAATATATGATACCTTTCTTCTTCTCCCATTCCCAATTTCCTTAGAAGTTAAGTAGATATCGCAAAAAACACGCACACTAACAACACTCATTTTGTATGTCTTTAACAATAATTGATGATGTTCATATTATTCTCTTTCATTCCTTCTAAAACTTCAAAAATATACTCTTTCGCTGATGAAAAATCTCGATTTCTTTCCGGAATAATCTTTGTAATCATAGACAAAATATCCTAAATAGTTGTACAATAGAATGAAATTATTTCTATTTATCTCTGTTGTAGAAATGTAAACACAAACATTTGCGCTGAAAAATTTATATCTCGGCAGAGTTAGTTCCATAATCTCCATTTATAACAAAAAATCTTTTTGTTTAATGGAAGAGTATAATGCCAACTGTTACAAGTGTTATAATAGATGAGAAATTATTGATAAAAGATATTTAGTTTGTAGAGATTGTAAGTTAATTTTGTACGAAAGACCTAAACCTAATAAATTTCAGAAATAAACTAACACATTTGAATAACCTGCTTACAAAATTGCAATATGGAGGTAAAAAAACAAACAAAATTTGTTTACAGAATTTAGAAAACAGAATAAAAACTTTTACTTATCTCTTAGAACCATTGAAAAAAATTATTTTCCTTTTCAAAGAATACATTAGGTTTGTAGGTATCGATACACACGTTTATTATGAAAAGATATTACCTGTATTTTTTTATTATCTGGATGTTGAATTTGTCTACGATTTTAAGCCAGAAATCCTCGATGATTTTATAGTACATTTGGAGAAAGTAAATGAAGAACCTCGTGAAAAATATGTGGTTTTACTTACATTCTCCCTGACTTCTCGAGTGATTGTTAGCAAATTCCCATCATTTCCGTTTATAAGTTTTAATTTATAGTTTTATTCGTAGCAGATTTGACAACATTTCCAATAGATTGATTCTAAGGAGATTTTACATTAAAACTGCTCAAGAAAGTAGAAGCAAACAGCTATAGATTCGGTTATTTTTTATTCGTGAGTTACAGATTCGTTTTATTGTCCTTTAAACAGTATTTTATGTTGATTTTCTGACTGTCCCAAAAGTGGTCTAGAATCGGCATATTCATATCTACTTATATATATATATATATACTGCATATATATATAAGTAGATATGAATATGGGGTTTCTAGGACACTTTTGGGACAGACAGAAAATCAATGTAAAATACTGTCCATTGAACCATAAACAAATCTGAGAAATCAAACAGGAAATCACGAATGTAAAATAACCGAATCTATAGCTGTTTTACTGTTCAATGTTTGCTTCTACATTTATAAGCTGTTTTAATGAAAAAATCCAGAAATCTTAATGAAAAATCTATAAACGGAAAAAATGAAATTTGCTAACAATCACTCGAGAAGTCGGGGAGAATGTGAGTAAAACCGCATTCTTTTCACGAGGTTCTTCATTTACTTTCTCCAAATGTACTATAAAATCATCAAAGATTTCAGGTTTAAAATCGTAGTCAAATTCAATGTCCAAATAGTGAAAGATTATAGGTAAAATCTTCTCATAATAAACGCGTGTATTTAAACCTACAAACCTAATGTATTCTTTTGAAAAGGAAAATAATTTTTTTCAACGGTTCCAAGAGATAAGTAAAATTTTTTATTCTGTTTTCCTAAATTCTGTAACAAATTTTGTTTGTTTTTTACCTCCATATTGCAATTTTGTAAGCAGATTATTCAAATGTGTTAGTTTATTTCGAAATTTCTTTAGGTTTAGGTCTTTCATACAAAATTAAATTACAATCTCTACAAAACTAATCTTTTATCAACAATTTTCTCCTCTATTATAACACTTGTAAACAGTTGGCATTATACTCTTCCATTTTTACAAAAAGAATAAATGGAAGGTATGGAACTAACTCTGCCGAGATATAAATTTTTCCGCGCGTTTATGTTTATATTTCAACTACCGAGATAAAAAGAAATGATTTTATTTTATTATTTAACTATTTAGGATATTTTGTCTATGATTACAAAGATTATTCCGGAAGAAATCGTGATTTTTCATCAGCGAAAGAGTATATTTTTGAAGTTTTAGAAGGAATAAAAGAGAAATAATATGAACATCATTAACTACTGAATTTCTCTAATATCGTTCTTAATCACATCATAGGCTAAAAATTTCTCAGAAACAACAACAACATAACAAATCGCGTTTGTAACAGCATTTTGAAAATCCATATTGATAATTAATATCGTTCTTTGAACCAGAAATATTTGGTCAAACTCTTTGTTTGTAATCAATGACATAAATAGGTCTATTCGCTAAAAGTTCTTTAAGATTATAATACATTTCGCATATTTTTGTAGTAAAACTTTCTTAAAATCTTGATACATCTGATACATGATTCTGAAAAGACCTCCTCGAAATGTTTAAATTTTGTAATTCATCTGGATAATAAGAACCGTTCTGATGAAAAATCTCGATTTCTTCCGGAATAATCTTTGTAATCATAGACAAAATATCCTAAATCAGTTGTACAATAGAATGAAATTATTTCTATTTATCTCTGTTGTAGAAATGTAAACACAAACATTTGCGCTGAAAAATTTATACTCGGCAGAGTTAGTTCCATAATCTCCATTTATAACAAAAAATCTTTTTGTTTAATGGAAGAGTATAATGCCAACTGTTACAAGTGTTTATAATAGATGAGAAATTAATTGATAAAAGATATTTTAGTTTGTAGAGATTGTAAGTTAATTTTGTACGAAAGACCTAAACCTAATAAAATTTCGAAATAAACTAACACATTTGAATAACCTGCTTACAAAATTGCAATATGGAGGTAAAAAACAAACAAAATTTGTTACAGAATTTAGAAAACAGAATAAAAACTTTTACTTATCTCTTAGAACCATTGAAAAAAATTATTTTCCTTTTCAAAGAATACATTAGGTTTGTAGGTATCGATACACACGTTTATTATGAAAAAGATATTACCTGTATTTTTTTATTATCTGGATGTTGAATTTGTCCTACGATTTTAAGCCAGAAATCCTCGATGATTTTATAGTACATTTGGAGAAAGTAAATGAAGAACCTCGTGAAAAATATGTGGTTTTACTTACATTCTCCCTGACTTCTCGAGTGATTGTTAGCAAATTCCATCATTTCCGTTTATATAAGTTTTAATTTATAGTTTATTCGTAGCAGATTTGGACAACATTTCCAATAGATTGATTCTAAGGAGATTTTACATTAAAACTGCTCAAGAAAGTAGAAGCAAACAGCTATAGATTCGGTTATTTTTTATTCGTGAGTTTACAGATTCCGTTTATTGTCCTTTAAAACAGTATTTTATGTTGATTTTCTGACTGTCCCAAAAGTGGTCTAGAATCGGCATATTCATATCTACTTTATATATATATATATATATACTGCATATATATATAAGTAGATATGAATATGGGGTTTCTAGGACACTTTTGGGACAGACAGAAAATCAATGTAAAATACTGTCCATTGAACCATAAACAAATCTGAGAAATCAAACAGGAAATCACAAATGTAAAATAACCGAATCTATAGCTGTTTTACTGTTCAATGTTTGCTTCTACATTTATAAGCTGTTTTAATGAAAAAATCCAGAAATCTTAATGAAAAATCTATAAACGGAAAAAAATGAAATTTGCTAACAATCACTCGAGAAGTCGGGGAGAATGTGAGTAAAACCGCATTCTTTTCACGAGGTTCTTCATTTACTTTCTCCAAATGTACTATAAAATCATCAAAGATTTCAGGTTTAAAATCGTAGTCAAATTCAATGTCCAAATAGTGAAAGATTATAGGTAAAATCTTCTCATAATAAACGCGTGTATTTTAAACCTACAAACCTAATGTATTCTTTGAAAAGGAAAATAATTTTTTCAACGGTTCCAAGAGATAAGTAAAATTTTTTATTCTGTTTTCTAAATTCTGTAACAAATTTTGTTTGTTTTTTACCTCCATATTGCAATTTTGTAAGCAGATTATTCAAATGTGTTAGTTTAATTTCGAAATTTTCTTAGGTTTAGGTCTTTCATACAAAATTAAATTACAATCTCTACAAACTAATCTTTTATCAACAATTTCTCCTCTATTATAACACTTGTAACAGTTGGCATTATACTCTTCCATTTTTACAAAAAGAAATAAATGGAAGGTATGGAACTAACTCTGCCGAGATATAAATTTTTCCGCGCGTTTATGTTTATATTTCAACTACCGAGATAAAAAGAAATGATTTTATTTTATTATTTAACTATTTAGGATATTTTGTCTATGATTACAAAGATTATTCCGGAAGAAATCGTGATTTTTCATCAGCGAAAGAGTATATTTTTGAAGTTTTAGAAGGAATAAAAGAGAATAATATGAAACATCATTAACTACTGAATTTCTCTAATATCGTTCTTAATCACATCATAGGCTAAAAATTTTCTCAGAAACAACAACAACATAACAAATCGCGTTTGTAACAAGCATTTTGAAAATCCATATTGATAATTATATCGTTCTTTGAACCAGAAATATTTGTCAAACTCTTTGTTGTAATCAATGACATAAATAGGTCTATTCGCTAAAAGTTCTTTAAGATTATAATACATTTCCATATTTTTGTAGTAAACTTTCTTAAAATCTTGATACATCTGATACAAATTCTGAAAAGACCTCCTGAAATGTTTAAATTTTGTAATTCATCTGGATAATAAGAACCGTTCAATTTTACTCTGATATTTTTTACATTCAAAACTATCAAACTTTGAAGGATTTTTCTCTTGATTATTCTGTCTATCTGTTTGAAAACCTATAATAACAAACTTAGGATTGAAGATATTTCTATAAATATTTGTGATATCGAACGAATAACTTGTTCCGGAAATACCTTTTTGCTCAATACATTGCCAATCTAGAAAATTAAACATAATTTTTTTGAGATTTTGTTAATTTCATCAATCAACTGAAATTTTACTCGTGGTTTTGTAATAAATCATCGGAACTCTAATGAAAAACTCGTTAATTGTAATTTTGCCATCAACAGGCATAACATTTCCCAGTTGCAGTCTTCAGAATCACATCATCGTCCTCTGCTCTTATAAAACTTAGATAAAATCCTCCTTTATAGATCGGAAAGTAAACAATTTTCAAAAAATCCTAATCCAAAATGAGATAAATTTCCAGCTGCTTCAAAAAATACCAAATTTAAAATCTGATTCAAAGCCATTAGAAGTTTGAGAAATAAAATCACTTTTTGAATAAGAAATAGTTCCTTTAATTGTGCTTAATTGGCCACAGTTTTCGACTTCTTCTATCAATTTATTGTGTTTTCTTACTTCAATCTTAGAAAAATCAAAACGGTATAAAATTATCGATTAATCTAACATTATCAGTTCCAAGATATGCTTGACCATCTTGTTTTGTTTAAAGTTCCAGAAATAATAAAACTGGAAGTTAGACGAGCAAAAATTATCTCCAAAATCAATATTAAACTCAGTTCTTTTATTCGGTTCATTCAAATGTTGTTTACTAATTGGATAGAAATTTTTAAACTCCGCCTTTCAATATCACTAGCATATTTTCTGTAGTCCGCCATTTAATAAGAGAAAATTTAAACATCATGTATAAGAAAGATATCATTTTTTCATCGATCTAATGTACGTTTTTATAAGAAAAGATATAAAGTTTAGTCATTTTTAATGATATACTTCGTCATATTCAGAATTCTCTTCCTTAAATTTTGCAATTTCGGCCACATATTTCCATAAAATCTGCACAGGATAGTAACCCGCTATCTATAATATTATTCCAATCAACTGTAATCTTTATTTTCATCCAAAAACTTTATACTCAAGTGTTGATAGAGACAAAGAACAGACATATGATCTTGTACCGTAAATTAGTTAATTAAATTTCATACAATGTAAATTTCGCAACCTAATCAGCCAGTATAATATAATATTATTTTACATCCAATGTTCCGGAACTAAATTATTGGGCGGAGTAACTACCTAATTGGCACGCGTATGAATTTTTTCTTCTAACCCTTCGTAGCAGCCCAACTACGTAACCGATTGTACCTCGCGCGCTTTGTCCGCGAGTTTACGTAGCTGATGTACCTTACTTGTTGTTTGAATAATGGCTACCACTTCCCAACTTCTATTCCTCTTCTAGAAATAACCGTTTTTAGACTACAGCTTCAATGTCCTCGTGCCAAGACGCCGATACCCGGGTTTGTGAGTCTACCTATTGTGAAGGGAAGTGAAATATTATTGGTTTTGTAAAGTAAAACGTCGTACGCATAATTCGAATAGAACATTGGATATTTTAGGCCCACCTAGAAGATATATTTTTAGTTATTATATTCTAATTGGCAGCAACGTGGCAGTACATAACTTTTCCTTTACCATCTAAAAGTGGTGCTTTTAAGTTTTCGTAAATTAAACTGAACTTATAAGTAAACTTTGTATTTCTAGTATTTATTACTACGACCTCAAGAAGTCACCACCCCCCATTGTTATCGTCATTACGGTACAATCTTTTAATTGATAATGTATATTTTCTTGAATGAACTCTGGGGACAGATTTTTGATATTTAGCTATGTTATACCAAATTCAATTGTTTTACGTATAATCTCATCATATCTTCGGATAATTCATATTTTTGAGAAATATTATCCCAATGTTCTTTTTTCAAATCTCTTTCGTGTTGCATTATAAAAAGATCGAAAGCACTGTAATGTCCCGCCATCTCTATTTATTAAGAACAAATTTTCAAGTTTTTTATAAATTGGCTCTTTTTAGCGTTTTACATTCAGCACATTTTCCAGAAACTCTTTTAAGTCCAATTGATGTTTGCATAGTATTTTATATCATTTGTTTCAGTTTTTGCCTTACACACCTCACACAATATATGAGCGTCATTTATATAAGGAAATTTTATCAGGCATAAAACCCTACGCGACTACCTATTTCAGTAAGATCTTCCTCGAAGTTATTAATTTTTTCTTCTAATTTTTGAAATTTTGCAGCATAAGAATCATTGTATTCAATAAATTTATGACCAATATTCTCAAAAGTTTTCGTAGCATCTAAACTAAACTTATCAAAAATACTCTTTAAATTTAGTAAGTTTTTCATTAATTTCACCAAACATCGTCCTACTGATCTTTTACTTCTTTCATCAAGTGTTTCATAGACTTCTGTTGTAAAATCTTTAACATGCTGTTTTATGATTCTCATAATTTTGTTTTAGTTCATTAAACATTTTAATAGGATCTTCTAATTGAATCATTACAACAACATCAAATGGAATAATTCCTTTACTAACACTGCTAAGTCTTTTCCCTTTAACATCTAAGGCTTTTTTAACATTCGGAATCATGTAAATCAACAATATCGATGTTTTCTGATAATTTAGAGGTTTTAAAATTTTTTCTTTAACAACAACATCATGTTTGTCAATACCAGGTCGAACACCGACAATTCTTTTCTTATTAGCCAAACTAACATAATTCTTTTTTCAACTTTGATCGCTTCAGTAATTTTATCA
Organism: Homalodisca vitripennis; assembly: GCF_021130785.1. Lineage (NCBI taxonomy): Eukaryota > Metazoa > Arthropoda > Insecta > Hemiptera > Cicadellidae > Homalodisca > Homalodisca vitripennis. The sequence goes on from NC_060207.1 coordinate 78,816,058, forward strand.
GCTTTTTCGATATGAGACATTAAATTGGTAAAATATTTTTTTTTGCACCATCTTCAAATTCTTTTTTCCAATGTTTTAATTTATCAACAACTTCATTTGAACTCATGAAATTTGCAAGTTTGTTATTATATTCTGCTTTAAAATCTTCAATCTCGACAGCAAACATATCTGAATCTGAAGGTTTTTGTAATAAAATTTTCTAACTTGTTATCAAACTCATTTCTCAAAACTATCAAAATTGACATTATTTCGAATATTTCAGTTCTAATTTGTATTCCAAACACATCAAAAATATTTTGCGAATCCATATTTATTAAGCAATAAATTTGTTGACAACGTCCTTTAAAATCTTTACCATTAGTCAGTTCATTCAAAACAAAAACACATAAATGACCACAAATTGGGGGATCTTTATAATCTTGAATCTGAGAAATCATTGTAGTAGACGCTTGATTTTTTCAAATATTGGATCAATTCTATAGGTGGTTTGTCCTCAATTCTTCCATACGAATCAAAATAACATGCATTCTTATCATTTTTATAATAACAAATCCAATGCGTTCCACTTCCCATTATCGAGTCTAAATTCACAATTCCACACTCAAATTTCTTAACTTTTTCAGGTAATGTATCTCTCATGAAGATTCCTCTAAAATGTTTAATATTTTTGCAGATTTCTTCCAATTCCCCGAATGTTAAAGGTTTAAATTTTTTTTCAATGTTTGATTTCACGTAATGCAAAGTTTTTTCATCTAATCCAGATCCTGTAAACATCTTCCAACTCTTTATCTAACCAATTTAAAAAAAATGTTTCGAACAATAGGAATCACGTCTTTTTTTTTAACGATTGGAGCAGCTTTAACGAACATAAGGAACAACATGTTTTTTAACAACTGGAATATTTTCTCCAAAATCTAATAAATCTTTCAAAAGTCCACCATTTTTAAGTTCTTTCAACTGATTATAAGAAAATTCTATTCTGGTTCCTTAATTGTTTTTCGAGTTTATTGTATTGTCTATTTGTTAAAAATATCTTATCTTCGCCATTTTTTAGTTGATCTATTTTAAATTGAATACTAACGGGTATTTTTTTCTTAAAAGCGGATTTTATTTTTTCTTTCTGATTTTTGCTGAAGTTTACGTTCACCCTCCATTTTAATTAGTTAAAATTTCAAGTTCTCCTCGAATTCCCATTCCTAGTTTTCTCTTCAAAAACATTGCTCCAGCTGTTGGAAGCGCAACAAATCTTTCACCTAAACTAGCATATTTTGATAAAAATCTATCCATTGCCTTATCTTGCAAAACTTTATCTGCTATATGTCTGGAATTTGTGTCTCTATGTTTTGAGCATAAAAAATATCGTGTTCCATAGCAGCTAGATATAATTTATTTATACCAGGATCTCCTCTTTTAGTCTTTTTTCGAGTTTTGTGCCAGGCCCCAGATACTGATAAGTTGGTACGTGTAATTCAAAAGGTAAATTGTTGATAAAAATCATTCAAAAGTCCACTACCCTCAATCATAGATGAACTTATTGCCGGCAAAATTCGTTTTAAATATTTAATTCCATCAGGTTTTTTCAATCATTTTCATCAAGTTTGTTCGAAATAAAATCTTTAATCGCTTTCTTTTCGTTCAAAAAATTGTTATTTCCAGCCTTTTATTGAGCATAAATATAATTAATAATTCCATCGAGTTTTGTCAAATCGTCGATATATCTGTATTCAATCTTATTATCACTGTATTTTCTTACACCTGATCCTTCGATTCGTTTATTTCCCAAATTGGTTTAATTAATTTCATATATTTTTTACCTCTACTTGACTTAGGCTTCTTAGTAGATGGATCATTATTTTTGTAAATTGAGTCAGATTCCCATAAAATTTCTGTATACTTTTTCAAATCTTCTTCAGAATATAAATTATATTTTGGAGCGTCATAGTCCTGTTAATAATCTCCATAAACCTTGAGTTCCTTCGTATGTTTTTTCATTAATAATGATATCATTATGTTCAAAATTAACGGGTAAAATTTCCAATCATAAAACTTCTCTTTTTTCTGTCCCAATACAAACCAAATTTATCATCCTTTGCTCTAGGAAGAAATTTTTTACCAATTTCACCAATTATTATATCCGTTGTTCCAGGACTTATTGGTTTCAACTATGATAGAGTCTTCAATGATTCGAGGTCTAAATGGTGTTGAAGATGGTAATTTTTGGCAATTCAAACTCTTCCACTTCAGATTCTGGAATTGAAATATCGGCAAATTGTCGTACAACTGAACAAAATTCATCAAATTTTGATTATCACTTAAAACATTTTCAATTTTGCCCTCAACGTTTTGTTATTGCAGAAGTTTACAGGTTGATTGATTTTTTTGAATAAATTCTTGTTCTTTTTCATCAATTCGAATCTGTTCTTTAAATTCCTTTGATTAATTTCTTTTCGATTTGGAACGTAAAACGTGAACGTGGAACGTAAAAAACGTGAACACGAAACGTAAAACATGAACGTGAAACACGAACGTGAAACGTAAACACGACCGTGAAACATGAACGTGAAACGTAAACACGAACGTGAAACATGAACGTGAACGTGGAACGTGAACAGATTTAGGCGTTTTTCTGTTATTTTCATAATGTAAATAAAAATTAAAGATAATATAAAAATAGTTGTAACAAATATTTTATCAAGTAGATTTGTCAGAACCACTGAGCAGCATTTATGTTAGAAAATTTATTCAAATATTTTCCATTTTTAGGCTTCAAAGTTAGAATTAATAGTTAAAAAAACCGTAGTCTTCTTTCCAAATTTTATCACACACCTCAATAAAGTGGTTAAAACTCATATCAGATCCCACATAATTGTTATAAATCTTTCTGGGAATAATGATCATCTTGTTTAAAAAACACACAACATATTCAAATTATTTCTTATAACTTGTTTATCAACCTTTGAAAAGCATTGAGAAAGATAGATACAAGATATGTTTTTGTGACGAGACATTAACGAAATATTCTTTAAATAACGTCTTGATTTTCTAAAATACAATCATCGAAAACGATTAAAGAATTTGGTTTACATTCGCTTAAGTGAACTATGTCCTCGGAAGCATTATAAAAATGTGATATTTTTTTTGTTTAAGTTTTTCTCAATATTTTCAAATCTTTCTTGTAATTATTTATAGGCGTCTTGTTCTAAAGATTTACTAAAAACATACAAATTGGAATAAGGAATCAACCTATTGTAGATACAATTCAATAATAAAGTTGTTTTTTTTTTCCACATCCACTTGAACCAATTAAACAATCCTGATTGGTTGTTCTTTCTTATTTTTTCTTCAAACGTTTGAAGTTTTATCTGATCTTTTTGCTTTAAAAAAATTTCTCCATTTAAATAGCGAAAATGAAGCTGTTCAAGTTGAACTTCAGAAAGCTCTAAAATTAGTTTTAAAACTTGGAACATCCTATTCATTTAGAGGAAGAATCAAATTATTTTATCGGTGTAAGCGGCTTTTATTCCTGACAATTTTGTAATAAATATTAGTGAAAGTTTCTCCTTATTGGTATAGAATTTTAGTGAGAAAGAACATAACAAAATATTATGGTTTAAAACAAAGGATATTATACCTTTGATCAAATAAAAAATTCCCTTAAAATTATCTGAAAACATTCAAACAATCAGATAAATCTTTAAACTTTGGACGAATACAAGTTTGAAATGCAAAAAAAATTATCTCTCTAATAAAATTCAAATAAAATCACCAGTAAGAATAATGTTTTCAGCAATTATAGTAGATTTATTAGGGTTTGTTCAAGAAACTATTGAGCCAAATCAGGGTATATTTAGGAAATAAAACGCCAAAATTTTAGACCGTTCGATGTAATTGAAGTACATTGTATAATCTCGTTGAACCTAGTTTTGAAAATCGTACCGAACATTTACACAAAGAATCTGAAATTTTTTACACTTTTTTCCAAATGTTGCTTATGGATAAAAAATCAGTGAAAAACCGAATGAAATCGATTATATTCCGATTAGAAAAAAATATTAAAAGAAATTCAAAAAATCGTTCTAACTATACAAGACTCTGAGGGAAATTTATTAAATAATGAGAGTAAAACAACAATATATTTAAGATTGTCGAAAGAATGATGAATCAAGGGGAGCTATTGAATAGCTTACCTACAAACTTTCAAAACAACACCGTTTTATCAATGAATCTGGACTTTACACTCAAAATAAAAATTACTAGTTAAATTTCTTTTCTATCTAAATGGAGACAGTTGTAGATCTAATAAATAATCAACTCAAATTCAATAATACAGAAAATTTTTTACGATTGTTGACGAAAATAACGAAATTTGGTTCAAAGCAAAAGATGTTGCAGAAATTTTAGAATATGAAAACACGAGGCAAGCTATCCATAAATAATGTCGATAATGATGATAAAACAATCGATATATTCTTTCATGAAAGGTTTCTGATCAAACGCAATAACCCTATTCACATGTTTCAAAATCATACCTTGTTCCAGAAAGAATTTCAAATTTCTTGAATGAACAACGTATTCAGTTGTATCCAGTAAAAGTTGTACAAAGTTTTGTTTTTATAATGTTCGGGAGCAAGAGGTAAATCCTTGTGATGTTCATGTAAATTTGTTGGATATCCTAGATCAACTTCGAGAATATAAGCCATAATCTTCGTCGCCAGTGAGTTCTAAAATTTGTTTCTTGCCACTCTTCTTATTGTATATGTTTTTAGGAATCATCCACTTGATATCACCATATGGTAAATTTTGCATAAGACCATAACCATAAAGGTTGTTTGCAATCGACATATAAAGTATATAGTATTCAGGCTTTGTCTTATCGAAATCTTTCAAATATTTTGTTATTTGCTTTAACATATCGCTTAATAATACATTGAGAAATACCTCCACGAATACCTTTTTCAATCATTAAATACATATATTATAATCACTAATCAATTGGTAATTCTATTTTCGTTAATTTTAAACATAGCGTCCCATGCGAGACTTGGAGCAGTTAGATAATGAGCTGGATCAAGATTTGTAACAATTTAGACAAATGTTTCTGAAATTTTCAAATGTATCAGCAAGCAATAAAACATCTTGGATATTGTACAAATCAGAGTAATTGCCAAGATTTTTTATCTTTTAAATTTGTTCCAAACGTTCAAGTAGTGTTGATAATCCTTTCTCAGATATGCTCTCATCTGTCAAAAGTGAATAGAAATCTTGAATTTTCAGGTCTTCTGTGTAATCAAGTTTTTCAATACTATCGATAAATTCATAGGGAAATATTCCTTTTCCCAGATAGAATTTTAAAAATCTCGTTGTCGTCATTTGGCTGTCTTTTTAGAATTTCATTCAATATTCTTCCATCTTGTATAAAATTGATTTGTATGCTTGAAATCATCTTTTTTGAGGTTTTTAGCTAATTTTTCAATAGATGATGCCATAAATCTGAACGTATCTATGAAAGAAAACTTGATAAATTTTTCTAGGTTTATCATTGTCAAACTCATAGCCATATCCAGAATTTACAGAATAATTTATATATTTTTCATCTGTGTTTGCGATCAAATCAACATTTCCATATTGTTTAGGCCAATTCTTTTATGTACAAATGAGTATCGTAATTTGACATATTGTGACAGAAAACTGGAATATTTTGAGGAAATTTTAGATTCAAGTTACAAGATAAATGAGCTGAACCTCTAAATTTACCTGTTAAATAACAATGATCTCGTACTTTTTTTCTTGTTTGATTATCAAAACCCCTCACATTCACAAATATGACAAAGACTAGAATTTTGGTACGCTAATTCTTCTTCTTCGGTCAATTTCATAGGTTTTTTGTTTCTTAGAATTATACTTTTTAGCTATGTATTTTGATATTTTATTGAGCTCTTCAAACAATTTTGCAGGAACATTAGGCAAATCGTCTTCATTTTTTTGCTCTATAACATGTAGGTTTGTACATGCGATAGGTCACATTCGACAATAAATATAGAGTAAAACCATAAGGAATATGCTTCTGAATCTTGGTTGTAGTCGATTTTTGCGGATTTGTTTTTGCATGTTTGGAATCTTCTCTAATATGCTTTCAAAATCCATATAAATAAACGTAAGGATGAGAAAATTTCTTTTGATAATTAGTAAATGGTTGTCCGTTTGAACCTGGAAATGGCATAATAGGTTTTGCATACTTCGTAATTTTTTACAAATTTCCAAATGATCTGCTAAATCTCCAGATTTGTAGAAATGGCTTAAACATCTTCTACATAGAAAATTTTTATGTCCATTGTTTGGATGTTTGAGAACTCACTAACCTACTTAAATCCGTGATCAAAACATAATGAGATTTGTCTTCTTGTTTAACATACAATAAATCGATTTCTAACTCGGCATCATATTTTTCAGAAATTTTTAACGGAAACAACCTTAATATTTTTCATCAAAACTGTAGACATTGATAGACATTTTAGGATACTTATACTTGTAATTGTAACTTCGTTTTTCAAATGATTGTATATCTTTTAAGGACATTGGATACTCGAAACCTGAAAATATCTCGTCATTTACAAATTTTTCATATTGTTTTGCTCTGTCTACATGAGTTTCTGGTTTTTCAGTAGCACATCGATAGAATAAATAAAACAGAAATCATCTTTATTTTTGATATTCACATAAGCCTTCCTATCTTTGATGTATCTTCGGTAAATCGATATATGATCCTGCGTTCATCATTTCGTGTTTATTAATGCTCAAAACTAGTTGTTTACAGCTTTTAAATGTCCATCCAGAAACCTCTATTTGGATGATTTGTCTGTTCTCGATGTGTTAATTTATTAAATTGCTTTAGTAATAAAGTCGTTTACGTCCAAGATTTCGTCTGCTTTTATAGTAAAATACATTGGACACGTTTGTGTTTCACCGTTCACTAAAGTTCTTTCGTATTCACATTCCAAAGAGATAAAACCTTTCATATTTTTAACATTTTCTTGAAATTTCTCGATTAAACTTTTAATTTCTGGCCTCATAATTGATAGATATTTGTAAATTGACATGGAATTGTCGTTCAAGTTTGTTAAAATGTATTGCTTGAAAAGACCTTGTATAGAGGATAAAAACTTCGACATCTATGATATTTTCAGGTTTTTTTGTTAAGAGTTTTATCAATTTCTTCGATCATTTCAGACTTAGTTTTATCGTTTGTTTCTATGGACAATTTTTCAGCGATTGATTGAATTTTTTCATCTTTAAATAGATTGAGATCTTTTTTATCTTCCTTAAAGCTTTTCTTTAATTCACCGCAATTTTTCTATGTTATACATCTTTTCGTGACCATCGATTTGATTCTCTTTAGCCCATTGTCTTAAAAGATTCAGTTCTTTCTCATAAATGCCTTTGTTTTTTAGATGAATTTTAGAATTATAATGTCTATCATAATGGTGTTCAAAAATAGTCTTTTTTTGCAGTATGGACATGATACCTTTTTCCCTCTCCATTTAAATAGGGAAAATTTCTTAACTAAGAATTTGGAAAAGTAATGATTGTTACTAGAATTCGACAGAAATCAGCACAATTTCTGGTGAAACAGTGATAGATTCTTCTATTTATTATAGAAAAATCTGTAAACTAAGACTTAAAATTATTGAAAAAATATTATAGTTATAGGACAAAATAGTACTTTTTATTACTATATTGGTTTGTATGAGGTAATTTAAATTCTTTATGCTATTTTTTCAATAATTTTTTTCTTTAACTTTTCCAAGATTTTTCCATTAAGATTTTAATATATTTACAATTCTAGAATTGGCATATTACATATCTACTTATATATATATATATACAAGGTGTTTGAAAAGTATGGGTACGGCTTAATATTTAAAAAACCATAGGAGATAACATCTATAACACTTTGCACAGTGTCATATGGCTATGTAAACTATTTTTCCTTGCTATTACCATGACATGCCAACCAATGGGGGGACGGCCCACAGAGGAAAACATGGAAATCTTAAATAAAAGCATGGGTCGAGTGATAACCTCATTTTAAAGAGCTTACTTAGTAGAGTTTGAATGCCGCAACCCGCATCCTCAAAAGGTTTATCCAATCAGAAATGGCGGGTTGTTTTAGGTACACATTGTGAAGTACATTATGCGCTGCCATTTCTGACTGGATCGTCGTATTCTGATGCGGTAAGCGGCGTTTCACTTACCTTTAATTCACCCAAATGGGCTGTTATGAAATGTCAATAACGTTAGCCTTTCTGTAAAAAAATCATAAGTTATAACAATAGCATTTTCATGCCTAATGTCATGTAAATAAGTCAGTTTATTTATCCTGAATTATATTATATAATATTTAAATACCATAATAATTCTCTATATCTACCCAGCAAGATTTACTTCAGGATGAATCTTCAATGGACACACAACAAAAACCAATTTCAACTTAAATCTGGAAAAAACTGATATCCATAACCGCAAATATAAGATATTGGGGTGCAAGCGTACATTTATAGGTCTAATCTACTTAGGAGCATGACTCTTGACGTTTCGTGGGGCCTCACTATGTGTTAAAAAGGTGTTGCTTAGCCTGGACATAAGATCGTGCCATCCATACCTGTTTTGAATAGACAGACTGGTACACAGCTGACCTCCACTTGTTTCCTAGGTTACATGACTATTTCCAAAACATCCTCCATCTTGCTTCTCTAGGGAGGTGGCCTCTACCTTCAATCTTATCTACACTGAATACCTTGCCATTTCCGGAAACAAGCGCAAAGGTCCTTTTAGGATTAAGGATATTGAGCTTCATGACCTAAATATAACTAATTACAACTTCAATACTACGTACTTCGTACTCGCTGTAATTTTAGGAGCATAAAAAATGTTTTAGTGATAACCTTATTTTAATCAAACCATATATATACTGTTTAGAAATTACTGTACAAATAGTTTTTTTTTACTGGTACTATATTTCGGTATAAACCGTCTTCAGCCATATAAACCACATAATATATAATAAAAAAACATAATTTAAAAACGTAAATAAACGGTGAATAAATAGTAATAAAATATTGATGATATGAACTAAATATTTTTTCTATATACATATTTCAAATTTAGACGTTTTTAGCAATTTTTGTTTTAAGACGCACAGCAATTTTCCTCTTTAAAACCAATTGATGTGCTTGTTCTAAGTGTTCTGAGGTCAATTGGGTTTGAATTTTGATGCACTTGCTGAATAGGTTTGACAGAATATGTGTTTACAGAAGTGTAATTCAGATTTACACCATAAGTGATGACAGTTCTCTTTAAATATTAGTACCTTTAATTGAATCGGTATCCTGTCATTCTTGTCCCTCAAAGGTGTTTGTAGTTCAGCCAATATAATCTGCTGGACAATTGTTACATTGAATTTGGTAAATCACGTTTTTAGATTCATAAGTTTCCAAGACAAATTACCAATGATATGATATATACTTTTGACGAATTTTGTAACATTTAAAAAATCAAACATAGAGAGTGAAACTATGAATAATGAAAATTAAAGAGTTTTAAATATCTTTACATCATCAACGTTTTATTTCAATGAAGACTGGTTCGAAACAAAAAGTCAAGTATTAATCCGATCCAGGAAACATTTTCAATGATTTTGATATCTTTGAACATAAGCAAATGATTTTCGCCAATGCATACATGGTGCATAAAATTCAGAATAGACTATCCTTTCCCAATCGTGACAGTTCTATTTATATGATATTAAAACCACCAAGGTATTTTTTTTCAACAAGACGCCTAAAATATCCAGCCTAATTCGACCTGATTTATCTTCATTAACCCGATCTATTCTTCATCTCTTATTGTGTGTTTAAATTAGCAAGCAATCACAAGAATCTTTTTGAACGTACGAAAAATATTGATGGTTTAGGTAATTCCCATTTTACGCCATATAGGCTTTCAGAAAAAAATATTAAAAAATATAAAAAAATTATGTTTAATTTTTAATTTTATTATGACACTTACTGTAACTAAATACTGCTTAATCGTATGTAGTGCAACAAACTAAAGAGCATTAAAATTATGGTTTTACATACAAAATATTGATAAAATTATTAACTTAAAATGAATTAATTGTTTCATCTTGTAATTTTACAAGTTCATGTAATATTAGATTACATTAAACCATGAAATATTATTTCTAACATAAAAAATATTAAATGGCTAGTTTATCGTCTGTACTACACTGGCTAGTAACAAAGACTGAAAGCTGAAAACTGAGCCAAATGAATGCGCTCCCAGCCAAGGTGAATGCGCCTGTGAGGTTATTAACAACATATCATTCAGGATAAATAAAGCTCTGCTTATGTTTTAATAAGATATACATTACAGTATTTTTATATTTATATTCGATTTGCGTTGATGTAAGATGTGTGACATTTTTATTTCGCTACTATTTTTTTTATATTTAACCACATTTAAACTCATTTAATTTCAATTTTTAGTCCTTGTTTCCCGGTTTAAGTTTTTTTTACAAAATTGTTTTTCAAGCAAAAGTTGACATATAAATAGATCAAAAATAATCAGCTATCATTTTCATCAATGCCATTGTATTTAAAATGTGCATAAACTCTGTGTTAAACTGTGGAAAATATTTTTGAATTTTAACAATGTTTAAAATTACAACAATATGTATTCCTTTATCCGTACGGGCTGGTTTAAAAAATAAATAAAATTATAACTTTTTAAAAGGAAAAACATGCAAGTAAGGAAATACTTACTCATTCATAGATAGACTTTTAGAAAATATGGTTCATCGATAATTTACAATCTGAGCCACTAACACCTAGTGGGTGTGATAAAATTATTCATTAGCATAACGCCTAGTTACCCTGCTGAATTATAGAAGGTAAATATATGCTATGTAATTTTTAAAACCCTCCGTCTTTACCTCTGGCAGCTGTGGAAATAAATTTTTAAAATGTATTTTGTAAGTTTTTATTAGTTGAAACAGTTGAAAATTATTTTAAAAAGTTATTTGACTCCAAAAATATAATAAAAATTATGAAAAAATTTTATTTAGAAAATGAAAACCTGTTTGTGGGTTAGATAATGGACACATACTTGTGGTGGAGTGTTAAAAAAAAATTGAAAAATAATCCTCCTTAATAATGAGAGAGAACACACATACATACATTACACATGACACACACATACATACATACATTACATACATTATTATATATGTTATATACCCTATACACATTATAAACACGGAAGTTTGTGAAAATGCTTGAATGTTTGATATACAAAAATATATAGGTAATATTTTTAATGAAATAGTGTATGCACATTACTTAGATATAAGAATAACGCGAATGCATGTTACTATTCTAATCTAATAACCACAAGTACTTGTAGCCTATGGTAAATTTAAATAAAAATGATATTAATAAGGCCAGGCATTAATATACAAAAATCAGTTACCTAAATATATAAATTAGTTTAATTAAAAACATAACTAGCAATCGTTTCCCTCAGTATAATTAATTAATTATAGTTATAGAGCAAATATATATGTTTTGATAAGGAAGCAGAGAAGGTAATCAATATTATATTGTACTGTAAATGCCGTAGGTCTTTTGGGCGATTAACAGTAATAACAGTAACTCAGAGGCTATCTCTATGGCAACCAGGTAAACATTTACATTCTGATCGGGGTATATGAATTAACATGTCCTCTTGTGAGTGCTGAGTTCAATAGTCATCATCTATATGATAATTTTTTTTGGAAATTGTGCCGTCCTGTAAAATTTACAAAATTAATTCAATAACGATAACATAAAACATATTTTTCTTGGCTGAGCGGTAGCGAAACCGATCTGGTTATGAACACGATATCTCAAGAACTAGCTGATCAATAGACTGGACATTTTTCACGAAACTTAATTTCCATGCAGGCAAACATCGAGTTAGATGAGGGTTTATATGTTTCTAATGATATGAGGATGAGTATCAATGGATTTTTACATTGGCCTTATAGATGATTTCATCCGACCCCTTGCTGTCTATCTCCCTGGAAGCGTAGTGGTCCACTTAATACATGAAAAAAATATTTTTTTATGTACACCAAAAAACGTTTAATGTTATAAAGCTCTATTTGTAGTGGTATATAATGTTAGGTTTTTAGTTACTTAATTAATACTATTAATAATATCAAAATGGCATTTAAAATTTTTTTGTATAGTCCTTTATTTGTTTAAATATAACGATTATTCTTCAGGTTTACTCACTTTTAAAAATTGATTGAAAAGATAATTCCTATTACATTTAATTAGTAGACATGTACCATAATGGTTTTTATAATTGAACGAACCTTGTTTTAGATCTCTAATTTAACAAAATGATAACTATATTTGTTTTTCCTATTGTGAAGAATGCATATCATGCAATGTTAAATATAGAAGCTCAAATAATATGACCCCTTACTACTAGAAAACAGGGAAGAGAAATTTATCTAAGATTTGTCAGAGCACGCTTATGCGTAACTTGACTGTTATACTTGTCTGATTTCTAACCAAAACCTAATTTTGGGTTTGGTAAAAAAGACCTTTCATTTAGATATAAAATTAGGTATAAAAAGTCTATTCTGGTTTAAACATTTGAAAACGACCAGAACAGAGAGTCCTCTTTGCATAACTATTGTCATTACTTTAAGATTATCATATCATGTAACAATAAATATGTTGGTTGAGTACAGTATAAACCTCAGAAACGTAAAATATTCGTACAGTAAACTTATATAAACGGAGCTATGTACAGTATTAAAGAATGGGACTAATTTCAAATACTCCACCCCAATACGTCTATGTACAAGTACTGTTACAACTTTGTTAGGTTTCTAAAAATTTTCTGAGTGTTTTAAACATGTGAAGCACCTGTTTTTTATTTATATAGATAAAAAGATGGTTAATTCTAAACAGATCATTGATCATTATTTTTAAGATTATAACAATAATATTTACAGATACCCATTAAATAATTAAACTGTTTAATAGTTCTAAGAACTTTATGATCAAACTTAAATTCTACTAACAGACATCATAATCAACGTAATGGCACATTATTTCCGAATTTTTGTAAAATAATAACATAGGAAAGTGCAATTTGACTCAAAAGAAATAAGGAAAAATCCCACACGGCTACTCTTTGACAATTTAGAAGCACTTTTAGTTTCTCAAACACTTGAGAAGTTTGTTTCATACGTAAATGACACTTGTTGATTACTAGTCAATATATATATATATATTATATATATATATATATATATATATATATATATATATAATATAGACTGAATTGGAATATTGCTTCATAAAAGAAACCATTCATTTATGAAATCTGGTTATTTGTCAGATTCGCAAGAACTTTATTTTAGCGAATTAATTACATTAGTCTTTTTTAAATAAATATATATATATATAAACTGTTATGGCTATTCTCTTTTATATTTTAATAAAGTCTAATAAACATTGCAGCTAAAAAGAGAATTAGAACAAATTTATTTGGTTTATGTTTTATTTTTTAAGAAAAGAATCAACTGCTATCACAAAATTTTACTAGTTGATGAAACTACTTTCAAAATTATCATATCAAGTATATATCAAGTAGTACATTTTCGTATAAAAAAATGTAATATTATAAATGAAGTGTCAAATACACAGAAAGAAGCCTTATTTAAGCATTATAAGGATAATTTCAATGGAAAAGCAGTGTTTTACCAGTCAGCTAGAAAAGACAAAGACTTGTTTACAACTCAATGGATAGATGCTAAATGGAAACTACCAATTTCCGGTTATGACTTTTCAAACTTGGAAACAACTTCCCTCAAAAAACGTGGAACAGGGTTTTCAGGGAACATGAAAGTTTTCCCCTCAGTTCGGTCATAAACATATACAGGAATTATATTAAAAAAACATTTCTGTAAATACCAAGAGGTCGAAATAGAAAATGTAAGAACATATACCAAATAACGATCTAAAATTGACTTAATTATACTTGATGTAATTTTAAATATTAAATCTTGACTGTAATTAATTATTACGTCAGAAATATTTAAAATATTTTTCATTTAAGGTGCAATTAAATTTGTAGGTGAAATGAAAATTATATACATTATATATTATAAACAATTGATTTATAAAATTTATTACCATATTTTTTTACATTGATATTATTTTTAATATTTCTCTTAAATTATGGAACCATTGCTTTATAATCAATATATATATATATATATATATATATATATATATATACTATATATATATATATATAAACCATTAACTCATACACTGCTGTTATATATATGTACTAATATTATCGGGATCAGTAAATAAATAAATAAATAAATAAATATATATATTATTTACGATATATTACGAATATTACGATATATAAAACATTGAAACCAATAAAATCTCTGAATTAATTTAAATAGACTATATAGAGATTAAAACACCTTATATTAGTGACTCGGATATTGCTGATGGTACAAAAACCTCAAATTGTCTAGAAACGGGTCGTTAATATGCTTAAGCTTTTAGGATTTATTTAACGTTAAAAAAATAAAACAAAACCATTAAATTCATTATTTAATTATTCAACTGTATTATTTTTGTATACTTAAACCAAAATAACGGGTTAAACGACAAATGTTTCAAACTGGATTACAGTGATATTTATTGGTTTTGGGATAAAAATATCAAATTTAATTTTGAATAATACTATTTCTAAAAAGATATAACTTTATTCTCCAAGTGCCACTCTCGTGTTTGTCAAATGGAATGTAAAATATTGTAGAACAAATTATAATTATAAATTATAGTCCTCTTATGTAATTTCGAGATCAACAAAATTAAAATAATGATGTCAAAACGTAATGAAGATTACAATCCGAATTATGTATATTAATAAATAAACCATTACATTGGTTGTTTATTAAAGAAAACAACTAATTTTTAGGAAATAGAGGTAATGTGTACTAATGTCTATAATGTGGTGAAAAATTATGTTTGTACTTTGTAAATAACAATTGTAACCAAAGAATTATTTATATATAAGATACATTCCTGTTTTTTAAGTACAACAAATTAAAGGTGTACTTGGACGTATTGACGACAACTCATGTAATAAATACAATTTAAGTTGATTCTGAACACGAAATTTAGCTTTTTAATGTGTGCGCAGTTTCTTGCAAATTAATTCTAACCCCCCCATATGATTCTTGATTAAAAACATTTTTACTAAGATAGATGCAATATTAGGTAGCGTGTTTTAAAAGTATAATAATTAAGCGTACAGTAAACTTTAAGTTAGCTTTTAATTGTTTTTTTAGATTTAAGTTATATATCTGATGCAACTGAATTATAATTAAAAAATTATAGCTTCTTTTTTGTCTATATAATGTATAGTCTCTAGTCGCTATGAGATCGTTGCCTACATTTTCGATTCTATTGTTGATTACCTACAGAAAAATAGTATATTTATTGAGAGTCAATAATATGCGATATGACGTTGTATTTTATATGCGGTGTAAATATATCCTAGTAATTATTTTTAAGTAATTAATTATAAAATAACTATAACAATGTTTTCAAAAACGCAAAAGAATATCAAAATCCAGACTGAACTCAAAATGTTAAGATAGTTGGCTTAAGATGGCTTAATTCATCTGAGGATTTGGTGAAAGATCCCTGGTAAAGGAAAAGCTACAAATTAATCAACCCCCTGTGCCCAAGGTTTGTGATGAATGAAATGGTTTTATGTGGCTTTAGTCAGTTGATTTACTGCTATGTTCCTTCAACACGGATTATTCTTTGTTTTAATAATATTAACATTTATTTATTGTAGACAGTGCGGTAATGTATTGTTTTTATAAATACCATATGTTTAGTTAGTTAATCCAAATCTACATGTCTCAACTTAACACAGTAAAAAAGTATTAACAGTTTTGCTTGCTAATACCGCATGTTAAGCTTGAATATTCAAGATTTTGTGAAATAAACTAATCTAGCAGAGTTTAACAGATATTTTAATAAGTAAATCGAAGATTGTATTTGACTAGTATTTACAATAAAAACAAATCGGATCAGTAATGTTTTTTTTATTATTTGTCTTTCCTCGTTGGCAACTTGATTTCATGGTTAGAACTAACTAGATTCGCTTTTGACAGACAAATACTCGTATTGTAACTTCTAAAGTTCAATATGTTCCATTTTCTATCCCAATGTAGAAGTAGTAGACTTAAATATAATTTTTACACCAAATTCCCTTCAGGTGAACTTCTTCAGCAATTTATGGCGCGTACATACAATCGCCAAACGCTTAGCCAATATATTATAAAGTTTCAGTTTAAATGTAAAAACATTATACGGATATTGATTATCGAATTAAATAACTCTATGTTTTTAACTTATTTATATGAGTATTTGAATCGGGTCATGCTAAAAGGGGATCAGTCTTCAAGGAACAGTTTTCGGAAAACTAAAAAAACTGTTTTTTGAGTACAAAAAATAGTTCAAGAGCAATTATTTTTTTAAATATACAAACATTAGACCATACATAATTAAATGAAACTATGTAAAAAGACAGAAAAACAATTTTTACATACTAAAAAAAATTATATAAAGTGCTTGACTTATCCCCTTTTAGCATGAAAATGGGAATAAATGATCAAAATGTTTGTTTTTTACACTCAAATTTATTGAAATATCATTGTTAAATGTGTTGTCATACTGTAAAATAGTACATAGGTTAACTCAATTGAGTTATTTTTAGTCATCCAAAAGTCTGATGTTCTTCTTCTGTAGTGGGCCACATATAAATTTCACTGTACCACTCTTCAAATTCTATGGGGATGTATGGTCGAAGCTTTATTATGTCATTAAGTTTAGCTTTCTTCAATGGTACTTTTCCTTCCAAATAGGCAGTTTTATCAGGGAGCTGTTTTAAAACAGGCCTTCCTTGCCCTGTAAGGTTGAAAGTATGGCTTAATTCCGAGTCAATGAACGGGCGTGCAACAACTTTCCCAGGAAACTCACTTCTGTAAGTGTAGTGCATAAAAGAACTGATTGAGAAGAGTATTTTCTGTTGTTTTGGGGGGTGTTTCTACCTTTAGTTTCTTCAGATACAACTTTTTTTTATAAAAAACAGGCCACCAACTTTTAAAGTCCAGAATTTGTTGGGTTGTATACTTTGTGGACAACAAACTTTTCATTCTTGCTCGATTTTAGAATAAAGTCTGATATCTGATCCACAGTGTATACGTCTATCATTTTTTCTCAACTCACGTTTTATGATGCTGAAGTCCCTGTCACAGGGCAGAAAGGAATGGCCTCTAATTGGGTAATACTGCTCTACCTTGTCGAACAGTTTGAGTTCCGTTATGGGCGGAAAGAAATCTTGATAGTGGGTGATTTTTTATTCTGGCCCCAGCAGTTTCAGAATAAAGGTGAAGCTCATTATACTGCTTGTCAAGGTGATTTAAAATAATGTAATAAAAATGAACATTACTTCATTCGGTCCATATTCGCAGTCCCCTGGTGGTAGAGATATATATCTGCTTTATTTAGTTTTTAAGTTTATGGATACAAAAACAGATTTACTGAAAGCTGCCGTAAATAAAAAGTTTCTTGGACCGGTATCTTTGGAATTTGCACATTTTGCATGAAATCAAAAGACAAACACAAAATGTTGTCATTTTGTTTTGTCCTCAGTATCGGTTTTTATTTTACAAAAGAATTTTTTTGTTTTGCGCTTGTGAACATGAAGTTCTGCTTGCGCACACCTTTTGGCTGCATCATTCAGATGTGGGCTTTTTTAGTTTTATTCTCAACTCTTCGCAAACACAACAAATATCTACTTGAGGTCTCCCAAATTTTAGATTGTAGTGTTCAATTAAAGAAATTAAAGAAGAAAGTAAGTCCGACAGTTTCCAGTGGATATTTTTCCTTAAAAAGGCTGTACATCGTCTTACTATTAAGAGTTGCGTCCAAGTACGTTATTGGCCTTCCCAGGTAGTGGGCTTTCTTTAGTTGGAAAACTCTCTATATGTTTCCCGATATTTTAAGTTTGGTTTCTTTCTGACATAGATTTTATTTACATGTAATCCCCTTTTGTCCACTGGACTTTTACCGAACATTTTTAATGCTCTAATCCTTTCAACCCTTTTCTTTGTCACACTATGTAATGATAAAAAAGCCTTGAAACATACCTGCACTCGGTCTGTACCAACCATTACATGATATGTAAATGCTGCACAGTTAGTTCGAGCAATCTTCTGTTCTTGGTCGCCTATGCTTTATATCGGTTCACATCTATAAGGGACTGTAGAAACAAGTCTTGCTGGTCTTTAGTGTTCAGGTTTAAAAAAATGGTTCAAAACATCTACTTGATCTTCTTCAGTGACAGCCTCCATGCAGTTCTTCCTCTTGGCAGCTGAAACAATACAAAAAGGTTATAGCCTAAAACCTGTAAAAAATATAGGAAAACTGGTGAAGTAAGGCCTACTTTATCTGTACAGCAACCCCATTATTTTTATTAGTAAAGAGTATTAGAACATACGTTAAGTTACTTTAGACTATGTAGGAATAGGGCTAGGAATGAACAAAGATAACCTAGTCCATGTAAACTAGATTGTAAACAACATAGGGTAGCACTAAGTGAACTTCAACACAATTTTGTAAATGTTTCATATAAAACTACAGGTTTTAAAATAAATTGACTTGCCTGCATGGTAATCCGGTAGTTTTCTTTGGTACTAAGTTTCCTTTACTATCGAAAAATTCTTCACCTTGTAGTCTAGCAGCTTTTGTTTTATTTCCTCTTCCACAAATCTTTGTTTTGCCTTCCTTTTTCTTCCTTGATTACATTCGATATTTTCTTCACTTTCATCTTCAATCATTTTTCACCGTGCTTAAGCAAATCAATTAAAAATATTTCCTTTAAAAAGCTGTGATTGTATGCGAAATGATCAAAATCAACATTCGTTTTGTAGGTTAGGTTTAGGGTAGCGAACTAGCGAGTAGTGATCCGTGTGACAGCTGGCTGGCTTGTTGACTCCACACCCAAATTGTTGCTACAAGGGGATCAGTCAGTGACTGAGCTCCTTTTAGCATGAATTGATTACGTCTATGCACTGGTTTCTGTAGTAACCATGCATCAGACTGATCACCCTTTTAGCGTGAAAAGATGTAATTTGGTCCTAGGAATACAAATTCATTGTTATCTCAATTTTCATATTTTTTGACTGATCCCCTTTTAGCATGACCGATTCATTTATTAAAAGAATATATAGAATATTGGGTAAATTTATTATATAACAGTCTGTGTAAGTAAAAATCACCTTAAAAACATTGTTTGCTCCAAAGTCCTGCACCAATAGTAAACTAAAATAAAGATATCGGAGACTGTACGGGAGTGATACATATGAATAAAATGAGGAGTTCAGAATCTAACATGGAGCTCTATGATTAAATAATTGTATGTAACTGTTAACAAAAAATGTAAATTTATTGTGGTATACACGAAACAGTAATCAAAATTACTGTTTATTTGCAGTAGAAAAGTTAATAAATCGAAAGGCTAAAAATGTAATTTCTGTCTATCTTTATATCTGGACGATGTCTCCAAAGGGAAATGGATTAAAGTTTCAAACTTTGCATGACACTTCATATTCATTTTGGAATAAACATTACTAAATATTGTAACATTATCCATAAAGATAAACATGATATTTACGAAGACATTTTAGAATACAAGAAATAAAGTCACAATATATTAGACTGAGACATCTATGTTAAACACTACCTACAACACATACAACATATTTTAGTGACTGTGTGCAGATTTTCAATATGTAAACAATGCTTAATTATTTAACTAATTAATGAAAACAAATTTCAAGGTATATCGTGGCAAAATAAAAAAATCTGCAAAACATTCAACTTTGCATGAAAACTTTATTTTTACGTAGAAGAAAAGTTTCTATTATGGTACATGTCCAACCATGTAGTTGAGCTTCATTGAATCCTGCATTCAATTAGTACGTTGAAATAATTTGTTTCTTGTGAGTCAGGGCAAGTAACAATGTGTGTGTATTTCAGCATTCGACCTGTCCGTGAACCCTGTGAATATTTTTATAATAATCCTCATAGAATGAACTGATATGGCCATTTTTATAAAACGTCCCAAGAATATAAGTTTATATTTTTACTTTGTTTTTTAAGTTTATATTATTTTTTTTCGACACCAATGAACTCTGGTTATTGGACATGTAGTAATTGCCCTGATCTCCTGGTGTTTATAAATGTGAGTGCTCTGAGGGGATCAAGATCGGACTGTGACAGTTATTATCAAGTCGGATATACCTCCCTATGAATTTCAACTGTGGAGGGGCAAAGCTTTAAAGGCTTAATTGGGAGTATTGTATTTTTCCATGGGTCTGTTTCTTATTTCAAGAGAAGTGTTTGCGCAGTTTGTCAATCAGTTTTGATCTGTCTAATTAATTATGTCTATGAATTAGCACTTATATTGTTTAGTTTGTATACTCTGCTAGGTAGTTTATTATTGCCAATAATTGTATTACCAGTTTGTTATTGTATTTGTTTGTGGATGTTTACGTAATGAATTTACTTAGCTTATTCCGTACTTACTATCTACTATTGATTTATAAGTACTATTTAAAATTTGCCATATATATGTAATCTTTATTTTATGGTCTGTACTGTGGTAATAAATAAACTTGTCAACTTTTAGTCTACTCATTTGTCCGGAAATTGTATTACTATTTATTCTCATTTAGTTCTTAATAAACATAATCTAGTTGAAAAAGAAATTTGGAAAGGGGAAACTTCCCAAAATTAATTGGAGGCAATCCTGATTTCAAAATGTAAATATATTTTATATATCCCTAAACAATTTTAAATAACAGGCCTATGAAAACGTACAGATAATATGTTGAAAAATGTCAGCTGCAATGATATATAAGAGTATAAGACTATATATTTCTATTTATGTGACAGGCCAGATCGAAATATGAAATATGTCCAGCACTCTCTTAACGAATTAAAATTTAGCTACTTTGAAGGTTTCAATAGTTAATAAAGTTGGTCTTACTTTTACCAGATTTTAAATGTGTAAAACTCCATCTCATATTGAATCTTAAAGTAATAAAACTAATAATAGTAATAGGAAGTATGTCAGTCTTGAATGTTATTCATTTACACATTGGTTAAGTTTTAACACTCTTAGATTTGTTTTAAACGGTTTTATTATCTGTGTTGTATTCTATTCATTCTCCCTATAATATCTTGTATAATGCCCTATTATCTGCATTCTACTTATATTTACCTAGTATGCCATATGATATGAAGACATAAATTCAAATTTATAAATTACTATCTGTTACCCGCGGCATCGCACGCAATCTTAGAACCAAAAGTCCTTATATTACTTAGTAAAAGCAATTATGAATGTAACATGATGGGAGTCCTATAAACGCATACATCATGTGCATATTATTTAAGTTCGTGGTAAATAGTATCAGAGTTGAACTTAATTATTATAATCATGTTTGGCACGTTGTAGGAGAATTTCTGGTTCTAATTAATTATATACATAACCGTCACAGCTGAATCTGCTTTGTCATCCCGATCAAGAAAACACAAATCTCAGATCACACATGTCTCGGTAACTTACTTATCATTTATTTCAGGTCTAGGATATTTCCAATACTATAGTATAGTTTTGCCTTGTTGTTCTGACGAATAAGAAATATATATATGACAGAGATGCCTACTTCGGTTAAATAGTGCCTACTTAAGACCATTTAAATTCACTTACCTACTAAGTCACAGTTTAGCTTGCCGTATTGCCTCGACCAAATTTTATATACGTTCGATTATCTAGTTTCTAGGAAATCTACTTTGGTCAAAATCGTGTTTGACGTGGTTAAGTTTACCTGGTCCTGATGAAGAAAATACACACATAATTAGGACTGTGTGTAGGAAGAGCCTATTAAGGACTTAGGGGAGAGTACTACCTATCTTACTTCTCGGTATAAATGTAGGGAGAAATTCTTATAAGGTTTTGGCAAACGTTTCCCCAAAAATAATCGTTATCATCAAATAGTTTTGGCGTTACAACTTTTGGTTTTTTTATTTTTTTGGAGACCTGTAGCCAGGGAAAGTAATGAATCGTTGAGCGCATGTTTAGTATTCATATTCTCTGTTTTTTTCCTCATTTGCCATTGAGTTAAAAATGTGAATATCAAAAATGTCAAGGGAAGCCCGCCAGTTATAAAGTTAACTTTATGTGCAAAACAAATTAATAAAACCTTTGTTCATTAAAGGTATAGTTTTATAATCAGTATTTAATGCATTTAGATGATGTTATTAATTCGTCACTATTGCAATTTGGAGTAAAATCTTATATGTTTTAAATGTTTTTATTATACATCTGCTATTACATTACCGATATCAAACAACTGTTTACGTATATAGGATAAAATTAAAGATGTAAAGAAGCGAGATGTTTATCAGAAATTTAACAGGATCGAACCTATAGTCTTCGTCAACAACAGCTGTCAAAATACGTTTTTACGTAGATCTTATCATAACATGTCGAATATAATAAACAAACTAATTTTTCGAATTTAAATTCCGACTTTATTTTGGTGAAATTAATGTGTTGGATGGGTGGTATAAAAAGCACTCTAAAAATGCCTAATTCAGCACCATTATAAAGCTATACCTTGTTCCAAATATCCAGCAACAATCCGTTATAGCAAGTTTCGAGTGTAATATCAATGACAAACCCTCCAAACAACTACAAACATCCAAAATCCAAACATTCCAACTTCTATCGCATTTTATAATATTCCCAGTGGGCGAATTCTTTGAAAAAAGAGGTAAGGGTATACTACACAAAAATTAAATGATCTGGGATTATTTGTATTAAAAAATTACTCAGAACACCTTATTAAATATGTATTTATTAACAACAATTTTCACTGACACTAAACAGCGGTCGCACACTTTTCATCGTGAAGAGTACAAGTTCTTTATATGTTTTAAATTATGGCCTATAAACTTTTTAGATTGAGACTATTTTTTAAATTTTATTAATTAAAATATTATTTTGCGCATCCATTATCTTGATCAGTTCAGTAGTTAATCTGCAAATAGCAAGCACACAAAATGATGTAAAAAATGTAATATTTGTATTACGTAATTAGCATCATTGCGACCAATTCAAAACATTGTTAATTTAATAAAGCAAATATTCTTTAATACGCTGTTGATAGAAAATATCGTAGAACAATAAGCCTTGTCATGTGGACAATTTTAAATTGATGTGCTTATGAACAAAAAAACCGTAAAAATAAAACACTAACTATGCCTCAGAATATCAATTCTTTCCCAGAGTATGTTTTCGAAAGGAAGCAACAAGGACTTTACAACGGCAAAAACGTAATATAAAACATTTATAGTTGGGAGGATAATAAGTGTTTTTTCACCTTGATACCGGAAGCCAGATAAAAAAGTAGGTAGCGATGTTATCCCTATGAATTCGCAATAGGGCCCCTTTCCTTCTAGCTCTATTTTTATCTATGTATATTTCCCCATCGAGAAACAAGACATAATTCATCTATGAGCACTGGAAAATTTGCCTTAGACCAAAAATTAAGATTACAATGGGTACGGGAAATAGTAACCTTTTTAACCGAAAATAGATTTACACGAGCTACGTAAAGTATTTAGTTTTTTTAAATCAGTCTGATTTAAAGCAAAACTCCAACCTGTTGGTACAAACCGGTATCTGATTTTACAAACGGAGTCGTGAAGTAAATTACATTATTTAAATCAAGTACGATTCTGAGATCCTGTCGATATGTACTTATTTTCTTTCCATTCCGATTGGGGTTAAACAAAATCACATGCTCTTCGCTATGTCAGTTCTAATTAAAACCTTATACCCAAATTTTACAAAATACTGCTGTGAAAGCAAAAAATGGCCTTTACAGAAGTAGGATTACACGGATACGATTTTCAATTAGTTAATTTGTTGGATTAAATAGTCAAGAAGACTGGACTCTCGCTGTGCTCCCTTTGGAAATTAATAAATTAGATGACTCTAGAGTAACATGACTCTTGGGTAATAAGAGTCCAAACAAACCCATGAATTAATTTTTATCTACATTACAAAAGTTGTAAATTTACACATAAAAGTACAGTAGTAGATTGTAATTTTAACTATTTTTTTACCTTGAGGTTGAAACAAAACAACCAAATGAAATGTAATGTACTGTGGAATACACATTTTTAACTAGTTTATGGAATGATTGATCTAATGTCATAACTATAGACTTTAGTTGCGGCATGCGCAAATGCTTGGGCCAGCTGAAAATCAATATAAACACGTTTGGATGTTTGACATTAAAAACCGAACCAACCTCCTGAATTGACTACAACAGCCGTTCGCTTAGATGGTCATATCATATTTACAAAACCTGTCATTTTATCGGTGGATAAAACTGTCATCATCAATCCAATGGGCAGTATTTTTCCTTTTTATTTTTATAGATGCAATTTATATAGTGTAGAAAGTTAAAAATGAAGTTTTTGCATAGAGACAAACAGAATGGCCTCAATTTACATTTAAGTTTTTAATAAACATTTATATTTTGATTTGAGGATTAGAAAGCCCATGAAAGTTATAAAATTGCGTGCTGTACATCAACAAAATTCTAGTACCGAAAATAAATTGTACAAAGTGGTTCAATTTAATGTAGGGTTAGCTTCGTTCAAAGCAAAATAATTTAAAAGGAAAATATAGAAAAACGATAGTTATATCGGACTATTTCTGTCTCAAACATTTTTTATTTGGAAAGAGAACCTCCTTGTATAGATTTGGGCAAAAAGGGGCATTATAAGCATATTTTTCTTTTACCATTAACTTTTGAAAGAGTTTTGTGAGATTAATACTATAAAAAATGTAATCCCCGTGTAAATGTGTATATTTAGTTATACTTATTATTCTTTTAATGTTTGCCTATGAAAAGGTGATTCAAAAATAAGAAATAAGGCTATATGTTAAACAGAGTCTATAAAAATGTCCTTATAAATTCCAGTACAGTTGTTTTCCGTAATTTATGCAATGATTGATTAGCACTAATACAACCAGATATTAAACCATTGGATTTCTTTATATGTTAGCAGCAATGTGTTTAAATGAGACATATCTAATATAGAGTACCTAGTCATTATAAGCCTGGTTAATGCATTAAACTATACAATTCATACTTAGTCTAGTCACTCTAATTTTAATACCTAATGTGCTTCAGACAGAGTATGAAAGACTGCCTATCCCATGTCTTTCATGTTTACAACGTGAATGTATCCAATTCCCCTTGCAAACCCTGCTCTGACGTTACCGTCGCTGCCCTCAGTTCTGTTTTGATGCGCCTATTAGCCGTTTGCCTACACGGTATTGTACTAACGTTGCAGTCAATTTGAATTGTTTCTTCAAATAGGCTGTAATGGATACCATAATTGTAGTCCTAGTCATGGGTTTGGCTAATGAAAATGTGTTTTTACTGCTGAACTTGTTTAAATACAGAATTTCACTGCTAAAAACACTTTTTTTCTGAAGACTGCTATAAAAAGCTAGTATTGGAAGCGAAAAAGGAGCCTCAGTCACTACGGTAAGGGTGATCAGAGAGAACGTTTTGTAATTGTTATTACTGACTATTCTGTTATCACCCCAGTTACATTAGAGCAAAAACACTACCAATTATGCGGATTTATTTTGAAATAAGTAATTTTATACAAAAAAGAATTGACGATCCTGACAATTATAATAAAATAAAAGAGAGAATATATTGCTAGAAGGAATTCATCTGTCGACACATATGAAACTCGTTTACGAGGAATTTTAAAAGTTAAACTTAATTGTTTAATACCATTTAATAAAAAATTCATTATCAATAGTTTTTTGTTCATTCACTCTAGTTTATTTTTTCCTCATTAAACTTTGAAGTAGAAAACCGGTTTACGAATACTTTAAAGCTACCTTATTTAATTTAATTTACATTTATTTTAATTGTATTTGATTTTGTATGGCCTGAACCATATATGCTTTGTTAATATATGGAGATGTACTTAATATATGTTCTATTTCCCAATAAAATTCTCTTAATGTAAGATTGTTTTGTAAATAGTTTTATCAACTTGATTTGCACAATGCGAACATGATTCAATCTGTTGTACAATATAGGTAACATTCTTGTATGGTTCATTGTTCAACAGCTCGTCGATACATTATTCAGCACTAACAATGTCAAGTTTGATATGAAAAGGTGGGTGGGTTAATTGTAAGATATCAAAGGGAATACTCTAACATAGTAGCAATTGTTCCATTAGAAGATATTTACTTGAAGGAACTGTTACAAATCTCTGAACTAACTTTATACCAATACATTACTTGTGTCATAGTTTCCTCTGTAGTGCTGAACATCATTAAAGGCCTCGTTATATACGAGCTGGTATTTTATTAAAATCAGAATAAAATATTATTCTGTTTTAGAATTCTTATAAACATAATTTAAACGTATGGTTTACTTGATTACTTATATGTAATTATTCACTTTCTACCAAGAATTAAAAACTGAATTTAATACTATTATAAATTTAACTATATTTTAACTAATTAAAACCAGTAGAATGATCGTATTTATGCATAAGCCGTTTTAAGAATCGAAGAAAAATATATAGCAATTTATTATAAAGAGACATTTATATAGAAAGTTTTATATATATATATATATATATATATATATATATATATATATATAAAACTTTGACTGAGGTTTTAGATACGATATCTTATTAAATCACATGATCACGAATAATAATTGTAATTTTTTTGATTAAACAATGAAATACACATATTTTTTCCTCTACAACTCCATTGTATTTTTAATTAATATCTCCATATTCAGCAACACAAGAAATATTGTAGGCTAGCGTGTAGGTATAATGATTCTGTATTGATCTTAGTCAAAGCAAGTCTAATGTAGTATTATGAAGCTATATAATAATTTGAAATCGTAAATAAACGTATTACCTTATTACACTACTAAGAGTTTCCAAAAGTAAACAGAATTTTTACTAGATTACTTCAAAGTCAAGTGTTGCGAAGAAACACTGCTTTCACACACATTTTGTTCGAAATCCATCATTTTACAGACCCGAAACTGTGTATTCTACCTTGTTTCCTTGTTCCAAAGATATATAAAGACTGTCATTCCAAAAAGTAATCAATTTTCGGCCTATGTAAAAAGTTACTTGGCCGAATTTACTTTCAGTAAGGCACTTTCTGTGCTGTTGTAGCGATTATATTATTGCTATGGTTTATAAAAATATAAGTTTGCGTTTTTATGAAAAGTCTATTCTGGTAAAAAAAAGGTATCTACTAGGTCATGTTTAATCCCTATTAATTGTTTTGCGTACTTAAAGTATTAGCGTTGTGGTTCCGATCAATAAAATATGCACAGAGATAGATATAAAAACTGCTGCGGTCAATAAGCGTATTCTTACATTTAAAATAAATCCTATTCCGTTGTAAGGTGGCACTATATTTTATTTGCTGGTCAACATAGTTTATAAACAAAGTCTACACCGATCGAATAACGACTACTTCGGTCAGTTAATTGTATTTTCCGATACCAAAGTTTCATTTGCATTGTTGCTCCGATTAAGAACATTTACTCGTACATTACGAGGTCCGTAATGCAGGAAAAACCTACTTCGGTCAAAAAGCGAATAATAGCGGCCCTTATGGTCTTCCAGATACGGGTAGTCTGTAGAGGATACGATACACATAGGTGTCAAATATGACATTTCTAGGACAGCTCAGTGGTAAAAACATAGTTTTAGTGGTTTTAATACAATAAAAGTCCTTTCGGGTTTTATTTTCATGAAAACTATTTTGGTTTTCTATATGGGTAATGAAAAATAGGAAACAAAAATATGTGTTTATATCTTAATCTTTCTAGGACAATTACAAAATTGGAAAAATTTAGCTCATTTGGGGTTTTCAACCCTATTTCATCTGCTATGGGTACTTGATCTGAAAAAATAATCTTTTGTTTGCTGTTTAAAGTATAAGAGCGTCTGTAAAATTAAATCGTTGTAGTTAATAACAACTTTTTTGGGGTAATCAAAAACCCTGATATATTGCAATAATATCAATACCAATATAAATATTATGAAGCTTTATAGACAATTATCGAGGTTATTTTATTCATACAGTAAAGAGTCAAGCGAACACGGTGTGTTATTGTTAATTTCACAAATGTAACGGACATTTTACAAAATGTTGGATAAGAAAAAAATGGGCTTTTCAAAAAACAATACAAACGGGATAAAACCCCAATTTATAAAAAATCTTTCCTTGTAATCGGTAGTTGATACTTTAAGTAAAAATGTATTAATTTTTTCCTGTGTAGAGAGAGAGACGCGAGTGTGTAAAAATTTTAATGTATTTGGGATATCTAAAAGTTAAGAAAGTGAAATATAGTTTTTATATAAAGATTGTGAACCAATGTTTAAAACCCTACTAATGAGATGTTTTGATTATTTATGAAGAGAATTTTAGTACTTACGTACTTAGTATTTTAAGTCCATAAGGTATTCCGTCTGTTTAAAATTTCATGGGGGTAATCGGGGAAATAAAGCGAAATATGTGATGTCCGGAGGCGGGAGGAGTGACGTGAACGCAGGGCTATTCTGGCAAAAATGAACTATATATCCTCTGGATATTAAAACTATTAGTAATATATTATATTGTAATATATTATGATATATATATATATTATTACAAATACTTTTAATTAAGGCGTGATTACACCAATATTTATTGAAATTAGATGTAGGAGGCTATTGCCCCACTTATAACAGATTTAATTCCCCCCCCCCCCACCCCCCCCCCCCCCCACCCCCCCCCCCCCCCACCCCCCCCCCCCCCCACCCCCCCCCCCCCCCACCCCCCCCCCCCCCCACCCCCCAGAAGGCGGTGCTAGAATCATATATAATGCGGTTTTTACTGTTCTACATAATTAACTTCTTCCTTCTTATATACAATTACGTACATACATATGTATAGGATATATATATATATATATACTATATACTCGTTTTTTTTCGGTACGAGTCCCAACATGTTGAAGCGTTGAAAAGCCACCGTAAAACATGATCCTTATATCTTCTTTTAAAGTAATGTCCGTGTAATTTTAATAAAATTGACTGCTATTTTTAAATAATAAAATGTTACTTATGTAAGAAGTTGAAATATTAGTCTACTTTACGCGTATTATGTTGAAAGTGGTTTACAGCTGTCCGATATAGATTATTTAAAGTTAATTATTCAAAATAATTAATCAGTATACGATAGATTGTATTCGATTGGTTGTGATTAAGTAGTATCTTTTGCCAATTTTCCGATTATAAAAAAAAAAACCGGGTCCGCTTTGTAGTGCTACTAACCGATTTTTTGTATTATAATATATATATAATATATAAATTTTTTAAATATATTATATATACTATCACTATATATATATATATATGTGTGTGTGTGTGTGTACACAATTATATGTATAAATTATGCCAACAGCCGAAATTTTAACTTTTTAATGAACCACTGAACTCACTATATTAGTTTATCATATATAATAAATAACAGATGATTCATTATAAACACACAACATAACACTGCTGCTATATAACAATATTTTAAACCACCCAAAGCATGCAACAGATAACATATGTTATAACAAACATCATTTAAAATTTTATCTGAGGCGTTATATAGTGATTTTTAATTGGTATGAGTACTTTGTATGTATTACTGACTGTTATTGAAAATTTGACACTACATACGAAAATAATTATTTATTTGTACTAAATATAACTAACAATAACTACTTATAACGGAGGTATTTTCCCAGGCGTAACAACGAACACAAAAGTCTCGTGTCAGATTTCACCTCTGCAAAGCCTGCCCGCAATTTCACAGTTCTGTAACTGTCTGGTTTTAATACACTTTTTTAGTTAATTTCTTTTTAATAAATGTTGTGAGAAAAAAATCATTCAGTTTGACGCCGCCAAAATACAAATAGTTAGATTTAGTCAGACACATGAAAGATAGGTACTTGGAAAACCAAACAACTTGTAAAAACGTGTGTTTTAAATGTAAAAGGTAATGAAATGAAACCCAACCTATTGTGTTTTGCAACACATACTGGACGAAAAAATTATCTGTTTAAATTTTAAACTTTCCATATATTTTAGAACCGGATTAAATACTGGGTTATTATTGATGGGAAAATTCGTCTTTTAAATTTATAGAACTCGATTTCATCATTAATTTACATTATTTTGGTTTGTACAAACGTGAGAACTGTGTTAGAACATTTATAGGACATTTTTGTTGACCAGACAGCAGTGTTGTAAAGTTTAACCTATCTCTCTCTTTACCAATTTTAACTAACTTATTCTCCATTTGGTGTCGGTAATAATTAGTTAATTTTTGTTCATTGTTGCTCAAATGTAATTTTATGTTGGGGCTGTTATATTTATTTATTTATTTGTTATCTGTGTCAGTGTTTAAGTTATTTCAGACTATCAGGCTCGATCCAAAGAAACTAAGTAAGGTTATAGGGTGGACCCGTCATAACGGATCCAGCCACCATGGCCACGCCAGAGTATGTTCTAGAAACCGAAAAAGCGGTTTTGAGTATTAATGGAGACAGAATTTCCTCTGAACGAGCTACACCATAATGAGAAATTAGAATCAAATGCTCAGCCATAAAAAAGTTTTACTGAAACAGAAAGTCGGAATCAAGGAGTAAAAAATGATCAAATGAATCCCGCCCAAGTTACCCAAAAAATCATTCATACAAAGATGGTATAATGCAGACTCAGCTGGGCCATATGAGGTTGTTGTAAGTTCTGTAAATAAAACAAGGGTTAATCCTTTTGCTGTTGGTAAACACTCCTCTGTAAGTATGAAGGTAAGATAGACCATATTATTAGAAAGGGTAAGAATGTCCTCCATCTTTTGTAAAAACCACGAGGCAGCAAACTCTCTCGTAATTGAGAATCCTTCTAACCTTGTTAACTACCATGTGTTTATCCCTAGTTATAGGGTACAGGTAACCGGAGTAGTTTTTGTTGAACCAGATGTACTCCCAAATGAGCTAGTAACGCGGGCCCTAAGCCCAATCCCTATATTAGAGGCTTACCGTATCACTAAAAAGGGGAAGGATGGTGTGTATAATACTCACTTTATGAAAGTAATATTTGAAGGTACTGAGCTTCCAAATAAAATCAAACTAGATTATGTAATGATGTTCTGTTGAAAAATACACACAACCTGTAAGACAGTGTTACAGATGTTATTCATTTAATCATGTTGCAAGCGCACCATGTAAGAACACCAACCTATGTGGCAACTGTGGTGAACCCGCCCATGGCGAATCTAATGGTGAGCACTGCCAGAAAGCTGCCAAATGTGTCAATTGTAAAGGGGAAACACCCCAGCTTTTCCAAGTCATGTCCAGAGTTTAAGAAACAAGTAGGTATTAGGGTCAGAATGTCAGAATATAATGTAGATTTCTTCACTGCCTCTCAAGCAATTAATACAAAGAGCCACACACCAGGCACACAAGTTAAACCTCACAAATCTTTCTCATCAGTGGTCAGTCATAACGTCACAAGTCATAAAGACTTCCCTCAACTTAACTCTATTAGGCCTATTCAAAAACCGAATTCTCGCAGATAATTACTATAACACTTTAATTGGCAAGCGAAGATGAGGGTGAGATAACGGAAGAAAAGTGGATGGCAACATCTCACTAGAAAGCCAAAGGACAGACGAGCACCTTTTAACAACAAGAACACAACTGTGTCTAGAAACAGAAATTTAAACCCCTCATCAAATATCCCTACAAAAGGAAAAATTGCTGAAGGTTATAGGCCTAGTCCTAAGCAAAGTAGGTCAGGTGAGTTTACTGAGGAATGAAAGAGCACACCTCAAAAAATCGATGGAGGAATTCCAGGCAAAATTGTATTTTGAAAAGCTAATGATAAATGCAGCTGCCGATAATGCTGGCAACCCGATGCAAGCTGTCAATATAGTTTCTAGAAAATATTAAACAGATTTCTCGTAGGCTTGTCAGTGGGTATTGACATCGTCAGTAATGACAAACAATCCACCTCTTAGGATTATACAATGGAATATTCAGTCTCTTAAGTCAAAACGGGCTGAATTAGAACATTTTGTTACAATTAATAACATAAAACTCATTGTACTTCAGGAGACCTGGTTATATCCAGAAGAAAATTTTACCTTTAAAAACTTCAGCACGGTAAGGAATGACAGATATGATGGGTATGGTGGTACAGCAATCCTAGTACACAAATCTCTAGAATGGAAAGTGGTACCAGTTCCAGGCCTGGAAAACTATCCAATCCAGTTTACAGGTATTGAAATATTAAACTTAGAAAAATCCTTATTTATATACAACTGCTATTGCGCTCCAAACAAATTAGATCAAACTCTATGGAACAAATTATTTCTTTTGCAAAAAGAATTCTCAATCTTATGTGGGGACTTTAACGCTAAACACCCCTACTGGTCCAGTGATGGGCGGAAGGATTATAGAGGAATTCAAATTTTCAATACTTACTATGATTCACATTATATTCTCCTCAATGATAAATCCAGTACCACAGTAGGATCCCCTGGTAGGAGACCCTCTACCATTGATCTTACCTTTGCAACATTTCAACTGAAACAGAGGATCCTTTCTTGGAAAGTGATGAAGGACTCGATGGGTAGTGACCACTACCCTATTGTTATAGATATGAATGTTCAAAAACCAAAATAATCCCACACCATTTTTAGACCAGGCAAAGTTTCCAGGATAGAAACTTCAAAAAGCAGACTGGTGTGCATTCTCCAATACTGCCGCTGGAGAAAGCCTCTGTACAAATTCTAACTGTCAAGGCCAAAGGTGACATAGAATATGAGGATTTTATGAAAGTTTCTGAAAGAATCAATTATAAATGCAGTGCCAAAATATCACAATGGCCCAAAAGGTATTGGTTTTAACTCAAAATCCTGGTGGACACCAGAGTGTTCCAGGGCAGTTGCCATCAGAAGAAGGTATTTTAGCCAATTTACGAAGGAGATGACACCTGTTAACTATAGCCACTACAAAAAAGCTCATTATGAAGCAAAACAAATCATAGTCAAAGCTAAACAATCTGCATGGCATTCACTATGCGAAAGATTAAATTATAATAATAACTCTCAAATATGGCAAATGATAAATGGACTAAAGCAAGGAAAGAATGCTTCAAATAGTTTCGAAAAGTATTTAGCAAATGACAAGGACCTAAGCTATAAATTCATGAAAACTATCTCCCCAGATTATGTTCCAGAAAAATCAGAAATTGACCTCCCCATCTTCATGAAAAATAGTAATAATCACCAACTTGAGGGTGAATTCAAAGAAATCGAACTGGAACATGCAAATCAAGTCTAGGTCCAAGTCCACCGCCCCTGGATTGGATGGTATTAAACTATTTAATCTTAAGAATGTTGCCCCCTTCAGCCAAAACCCTTCTGCTAATTGTCTTTAACAACATTTGGCAGGGAAAGAGCATCCCGGAATACCTGGAAAAACATAAAGGTAATAGGTATATTAAAACCAACAAAAGATAGAACATCTGAAAACTCATATAGGCCTATCTCATTAATATCCTGTATTATGAAAATATTCAATTTAATGATTAAATACCGCCTAGAATGGTTTTTACCACTAAGAACAAACTTATTCCTGACAACCAATTTGGTTTCAAAAAGAAAGAGTGGAGGCAATGACTTCCTGCTGACCCTGATAACCGAAGCTCAGGTAAGCCTTACAAACGATAGAACTGCAGTTGTTGCATCCCTGGACTTAAGTAGCGCCTATGACTCAGTCTCCATACCAACACTTGTAAGTAAGTTATATGTTTTAGGAATCCCAGCAAAATTTATAAATGCACATTTTTAAATGGTTTAGTTGTAGAAGGTTGACCTTCATCAGCAATCAGGGTACCTTCATCAGAACTGCATATAGAGGCCTTCCCCAGGGGTGTGTGCTCAGTCCAATATTATTTTCACTGTATACTGCAGACATCGGTAGGTTATATGCCAAAACAGGTACAACCTCTACTGTACGCAGATGACATAACCCTAATCTATAGTCATAAAGAGCTAGACATTAGTGCAGCTGGGATCCAAGAAGCCTTGTCCAGCCTTGAACAATACCTGTTAAAGGTATCACTTAATATAAATCCAAGAAAGTGTAAAATTATCGTAATAAGTAGAAGGAAAGAAATCATAAATCCCACATTGACTGTTGACAATCAAGTCATTCCTGTAGTCAATAGCCATAAGATCTTAGGTATTATAATCGATAATAAATTAAACTTTAAGGAGCACATCCAATCACTGGTAAGCAAATCCCTAAAAGACCTTGACATCTTGAGGTCAACTGGCTTGTGGGAGGCTAGGTGTCCACCCGCAGCTTCTAACAAAGGTATATAAAAGTGTAATTAGATCTAAGCTGGAGTATGGTTGCTTTATTTTTGGTCATGCCCCAAAAGTCAACCTTAAAAGCCTACAAATAGTCCAAAACCATGCTTTAAGATGCATTCTCGGAGCTATGAAATCTTCCCCAACTAATACTCTGCATGCAGAGGCAGCATTACCTCCCTTACATATAAGGAGAGAATTCTTAACAGAGAAAATATTGTTCAAAACACTAAGTAATCCACAACACCCATGCTATGTGAATATAAGATATTTACATGCAGTAGCTTATCATCATAAGTACTGGGTCAAAAAAACCAAACCTCTATACATGGAACTGGTGAACACAGTAGATAATCTGGCGAATCTAAACAATATTGCAGTAAGTGATTCAAATCTTTTGGAATTCGTTGATAGCCCCCTACTGCTTAAGAACTTAAAAATATCATTTGAACTACAGATTGATGACACAGTTGGGAAAAAATCATTACTCCCACCAGAAGCCATTAAAGCATTATTTCTAGAATTAATGAGAAAAAAATATGAAAACTATCTAAGAATTTACACTGATGGCTCACGAAGCAAGGATGGCGCAGGCTCTGCCGTGTATATACAGGACTTAAAAATAGAATACAAATATAAACTTCCAAACCAGGCATCCAGCTATTCCGCAGAACTGTATGCCATAAAGAAAGCTGTTGAAATAGCAAACGAACAAAATTATGATAACATTGTAGTATGTTCTGACTCAAAAGCTGCTATACTAGCCATAAAGGCAGCAAGTTCAGCAGATTATGAAGAAAATCTGGCATCAGCCATTACAATCTGCATGATGAGAGGTAATAAATACTTCACTTTTCAATGGGTACCAAGTCATGTGGGGATAGGTCCCAATGAACATGTAGATAGGCTGGCAAAAGAGGCAACCCAAGCAGGTGAAGAACCAACAGATTTTAAAGTGTCATTGGAAGATTTTGTTGGCACAATTAAACAATCACTACTTGCCCCTGATAGCCCCTCCCCATGGTTTAATAATTACAAACTGAGTAGAAATAAAAATAGTAACGATAAATAGACTAAGAATTGGACATGCTTGGGTTTAATGAAACCCTATTTAAGATAAATTGTTATTTCACTCCGTTATGCCTCAAATGCAATGCAGGTTCCATAGAAAGTCTTCAACATTTAATCTTTGATTGTGTGCAATATAAACGACTTCAGACATGAATTGCTCACTAAACTGAAAGCGAAGAAAATAGATCCACCTTATATATTGAAAGATCTTTTAACAAGCTTTGATATGGAAATAATACTGGAAATTGTAAGTTTTCTTAAATCTATAAATAAGGTAATATAACAAAAATATAAACACAAAACTAACATAACTAAACATAACATAAGTCTTGAAAGTGACGTTACATACAAGAATGTTTATCGAGGTTCCATGCTCAAAGTAAGTAGAACCTGCTGAAACTCAGCAAACAAGAAGAAAGAAGAAGAAAGATTCTTTTTATGAACTACTGATAGAATTCATACTTCAAATACTAGAATACAAATCTCTTATTGAAAATATTCGTAAATAACTTTTTTCTAATCGATAATAAAACACACTTTATATACGGTAATACATAATATCTATATAAAAAGGAAAAGCCCTCACTCACTAATGTACGATTAATTCTCCGACTTCACGATATTAGAGATAGCTGATATTTGGCACACGTATGCCTCATGACTTAAATAGAAAAACTAAAGGATTAAACATAAACAGGGATTGAAATGAGATGCAGCTCCTAAAATAAATACATTTTTCCTACTTCTTTAAAGAGTTTTATACAAACGTGCCTGGTGATTTACGAAGAAAAACATGAAGGAAGCATTTTCATGTGAATCAAACAACCCTCAGGGTTGAACCTTGATTTTATAGAATAGGTGTCTCTGATGTCGAAACGGTTTAAAGAGTTCGTTTTCAGCTTCATTACCACAGAACTTTTTATCTCTGTAGACGTACGTTCAATCCAGATTCAAATGTAGTAGTGATAATTTTGTTGCTAGTTATTATAAATGGGGGATGTTTTTGTTTCTCGCACAAACGTCATGACCAGTAAAGTTATAATATTAGTAACGTAACTAAAAAACCAAGTTCATGAGATATTGTTTTGCACTTTTAACACTTCCTCAATGATCATAGGTTTTGCACGCACATAATTATAATAACATGATAGATAAAAAGTTGTCATTAAGTAGACTTTACCTTAACGTTATCATAGTACACTCTCCATGTGCTAGTCTCAGAATAACAAGGTGTTTCTCCTCATTATCATATGGCTTCCATCCCGATATTGATAAATTGTTAGTTTTTACGGTTTTTACCTGACTATTTTTACCTTGTTTTCATTATGAAATAAATTTGCTTTGTAAAAAACCCATATATAAATCCAACAGAACAAATTATTTATTAATATGATCTCTGAACACTAACAGTTCTGTAAATAGTATTCTGCAAAGATGTTAGTGTTTATAAAATTGACATAGTTTATTAGCCGTCACTGCAATACTGGACAACCAAGAAGTGTTTCAATACAACATTATTATTTATTTAAATTAATAAAAGTAATATTGGTTTTCTAGTTTTACAGAAAGGATGACGTTGTTTGTAAAGGGATTAAATATTATACAGATCAAAATGTAGTCCCTTGAAACGTAGACCGATTTAATTTCATTTAACTTACATTATGTTCCTTAGCTAAAATGATACTACTATATACAATGCTTATTTGATTCCTACTACAGCTAAGCAAGTAAATTTCTATGCTTGCTCGAATCAATTATATGCATCATATTATCCATTTACATAAGTAAAGTTCAAGTATTCAATAAAATCTTTAGAGGTACGTAGTCAAGTAAATTGAGTTTCATCATCTATACAGTTTACACCAGTACACTGATTTCTATTAATGTTTCCAAATTCTATAACTTTTACCTAATTTCTTATTATTTTAGTGCTAGAATTGTACCCACATTATTTTTCAAACTAAAATTTTAGTGTAATGTGCTTTCTTGAAAATTTAGCCAAGATGAGTGTAATTACAAAACCAATAAGCGTTTTCCACGTGTACAATTTAACAAAATACAGGAGAAAAATTCTAAAAGTGATAGGTTGAAATAACTTGTGGAATTGCTGGGAGTTTGGGATTGACAGCTCATAAAGTGTGTTGCTGTTCCAATTTAAAAGTGTCAATTTGACGTGAAAATAGTTTCAATAATTCAGGTGTAAAAGTAAGTTTAGTTTTTCACACGGTACAGTATTATTTTAAAACATAAAAAAATACATATGATGCTTTGTGAATCGGTGCCAAACTTTGGTTTTAACACATAGACACGATAAATAACTATCGCTAAACTTAAGGGACGCGCACATGGTAGGCCTCTGCACACGCAAAACCACGAGGCAACTCTGTCGATTAGCAGCTTAGACAAATAAAGGCTACACGTTACGTTACCCCTCTTCATCTGATTCCTGGTGCGTTCTTGTTAAATAGAATGTTATTATCTCTGAGGATAGCACTAAACATATAATGGTAATTGAACTGGACTTTTTTCAGGACTTAATCTTACATCACGGGTTGGGTATCCAAGTTAAAACATATTAGACTTTTCTACTATCCCTTTCCTAAAGTTGTTGAATAACATTCGTATTCAGTCATAGTTTTATATCTTCTATAAATTAAGTTTCAAAAGAAAATTGTATACTCTACGTACAGTTTGTTGAGTCCCGCGGAAATTTTTTTGTTTTGTTTTTACCAGACTTTGCTTAAAAGTATTTATTTTTTGCCCAATCGTCTATTATATAATAAACCAGATAAGTAATTTTTTTAACAAAATTGTAAATTATTTTAACATTCGTTTTCTGTCTATGAATGTTTCTTGTCATTGGATTTTTAAATGTACTTATGAAAGACTGGTAGTATCTATTCTGTGTAGGATTTAATGCGTAAACCTGGTGTCTGGAAGTCGTTGCAACCGATGTATTCTTTTATTCTGTTCTCACCTTTCTCAATGAATTTACTTGTAATTTAACTCAGTGTGTATATCACCTAATTGTATTGCAGAAGCAAAGTCGAGATATGTTCAATTATTTCAAATCTGAGAATAAATAGCCTCAGAGAACTACAAGTTTCTGCCATTTGAAACTATCAAATCCCTATACAGTTACTGTCCTCTTCTCAAAATTAAACTTTATTATTTTTAAACACTCCATAATTTTTTTGATATCGTATTAACATGTCCAATTTTAAATTTATCCCAATGACCATAATATAATTATAGTAATACATATTTAAGACTTTTGTTTTATTTTCAATTTAAAGTTGGTTGTTGTTAATCTTATACATATATAATGTAGAAAATATACTTCCTCTAAATGCTGCAGTATATAATGTATTCTTGCTCCATTGCTTAAAGGACTGTGAATACTTGTTTGATTGTAAACTTGTCATAAAACGGAAAATGATTAAGTGTTGTGCATTATTTCTTAGAAATGCAAGGGGATACACAATCTCATTAGATTAAGCCTTTGTTTAGGCAAGAGAGCAGGAACTCGACTCGATGTGTACACAGACGATTTGTAATAGTAGGCTTTCCAGATAACAATTGATCGCCTAAAGAAACTATATTTGGATGAATGAATTAGAGGATATGAGAAAATATGAGGAATGAGAAGGAATGTTTTTAATTAACATATTGAAATTAGACTGTTGGCAATCAATATATTGGTGTTTTGTCTGTCCAATAATTAATGACTTTTATGTAAAAAACAAAACATGGTATAAATTCTTTAAAGCAATTAATGATTTCAAACTATTTAATATTAGTTTTCGGTGTATTTCGCTGTAAAATAGCATTAATACATGGAGGTTAATATTGTTATTTGTTATAATTTTATTCAAAAGGACCCACCGACATTGCTTTGAACAATATTTTAGATACTCATGCCATGAGTAACCTGTGAGTTGTTACTCCTATGTATAACTTTTTATTGAAAGTACTATATTTGACATGTAACTTTCGTAACCCGTCTTTTCGAGTGTTACGAAAAGTATATATTTGGTTATATAAACAAAAATACGATTGAATTCTTCACATTTACACCACTTAATTCATTCACAACGAAAGGATTCAGGGTTTTCAAGTTACAAATCAAAGAGTAGCACAAATAAACGCTGAGTATATTTAAAGCCAGACATTCACCCCAGTAATATTTCATATGCCTACTGTATAATATCTGCTTTTGTAAACTTTGCTTCTAACTCCTAGTATTTCAGTAATACGTTTTTGGGGATTGAGAGAAAATTTAGTTTAACTTATGCATATGAATGTGCGACATTTTAGAGGCCTGTAATATAAATCGTTTAAATTTTGACGCTACAGAAATCGTTAGCTCTATGTATAGTAAATATTAAGGATTATCCAAAGCTTTCTAAGCGTTAAATCAAACAGTTGACCAAAGTGGGACGTATTTTTTGCTGTTTACTCATGAATATTCCAGTCCAATATCTAACCAGTTATAGTTGCTCTCAGTTTACATGAACGGAAATGTACAGTGAAACTGCCCTGTATTCCTAATGAACAGTATATAAACAGTAATATTGTACAGATAAATATTATTTATTTTTAAGTAGTTCATAGTGGAATATGGATATATTATGTAAGCTTTCACAGTCTTAGTTGAGTAATTTCATGTATTCACGTTTTTTATCGTAGAATAAAGCCTAGGTTTTTAATTTCGTTGTGTGAAATTATTTATATTAGTATGTAATGTTTTCAAAAATAGTTCACAATTAAATTTTTAAGACATTGAAATCGAATTATTATGTCAATTTAAGAAAACGATTCATTTAAAGATTAATAGACAAGTTTTGTATTTAAATTTAAACCTTTATTTTTTGATGATGCTCGGATTTACAGTAGAGCTATTTTACTTGTTCTAAAAGAGTAAACAGTTAAATCGTCAGTGTTTTCATAA
This sequence comes from Homalodisca vitripennis, assembly GCF_021130785.1. Lineage (NCBI taxonomy): Eukaryota > Metazoa > Arthropoda > Insecta > Hemiptera > Cicadellidae > Homalodisca > Homalodisca vitripennis. Next base: position 78,856,826 of record NC_060207.1, read on the forward strand.
CTTTTAACTTTTATATAAGCCAATATATGTTATGGGATCGGCTGTACAAACTATGTAATCCATTTCTATTGGGACAATCAAACATCGTAGTTAGCAAAATATTACTTGGAATAAATGATTGGCCGAATATAGTCGTTATATATCCTACTGTCATAGATCCTACTGTCTACTAAGCAGGAATAATTAGCTACTATATTGTCCGACTTTCCATCAGAGAGGAATTTGATTAGTCGAATACAATGTTACTAAATGGTTGATGCATTTATTGACAACAGAGGGGGGATAGACAATCTTGTAATTACATTCATTTAAATACGATTATAAAATCTAAAACATTTGTTGGGAAGGGATCAAAAGTGGTAAATTAATAAATCATATTTTTAAATATAATACTTTTCCTAGCCTGAGGCATTTAAAACTTACTGTCTGGGCCAAAAATAAAAATAACATCACCTTCAGATAACTAGCTAAACAGACTGGTACCACCACTTTAAAGTCTATATACAGTTATGTATCGCTGATTTAATATTTATATACATATATGACGGTTGATGTTAGGTGTGTCAAGCAGAGAAAATAGGACCTGAGAAAACATTTTTATTTTACAATAGCAATTATTTTTAAACCATTCTCTTTCCACCTCAACGAAGAATAGCGCAGCTGATGATTGATTCCTTTTTTTTAAAACATTTATCAATCGATTTCAAGAAAAACCAGGTTGTTTGTTTATACAATGTAAATTGGCTCTGGGCTATAAATATGGCCAATCTTGATATGTTGCTGGAGGATATGAAAATAAGTGAGAGCAAGTCACAAGTCCTGTGGGAGCCACAAGGGTTGTCGTCCAATTTGTAAAACTGCTCTGGGAAAAATAGGGTTCGTTTCATTCATAAAGTTTTCAAACTACTTGTGTTTCTCGTAATTGGTTGTAATGAACTCTTTCGATGAGTTATATTTTTGTGATGAAATACATTATTTCCTGCTTAACCTATTGATGAAACAGTAATAAATGTAAGGAATACATTTGATAAACCAAGACTTCGTAATTTAATGATACCGTATTGATAAATATAAACCTCTCCGGCATTTGAGGCACTCAACTCTACAGCATAACTAGTACAGCTATATCGATCCACTCAATTACGGGTTTTCTCCCAGCTCCACTTCACCGTCAATATCACATAAACCATCTGTTGGAAATAAATGTTTATAGTAATTGTTTAATTTCCACGTGGCGTGCAGTTTACTTCACATACTTGTGTATTCAGAGAACGTATATATTTATTAATAAAATCTCACATTTACTAAAAAACTAATTGTTAATCACATTATCAAAAGAAATGAGTTTTTAATACCATATTTTATTCTTATCACTTTTAGTAAGATCATTGTTTTAAAACATTAAATTATTAAATTGAAAATCTTTGATCTATTTATTCTACAAAAATAATATTTGAAAATTATAGTATTCATTTTTCTTTAAGTAAGAACAGGCCTTTTAAACTACAAACAGAAAATGTAAGAAAAGTTCTTTTATTTCGCAAAAAGTAATAATAAATATTAGATTAGGAACTTAGCATAACATACATGATTTGACAATTTGTAAGATTAAAATGCCCTCTCTTACTTGTACTACATACATACAAAGGTATCGTTATTACGAATGTCCCTTTTTCTCGTTTACTTTTTCGTGAGAAGCAATATTTAATAAAATAATACTTTTAATTTTACAATAACAAACTGTAATATTTAAACAGATCCAACACTGAAGTTCCCAACTCAGCGTAAACAGTAATACAATTACACCAGTCCTCTTAATTACATTCTAATCTTCCATGGCTCCATTTCACCATTTTATCACGTAAACGGTCATTTAGTTATGAATGTTTTTCACAAACGCTTTTTTTACATAACACCACATATTACTTGCAAGCCTAATCGTTTTAATAAGGAAAAATGCTTCCTTAATTCTTTATTTTGTACCTATAATATTCTGTACTAGCAGCTTAACTGAAATTGTTAACTTACTACACAAGATTTTGCAACTTTTGTGTACTAAATTTTAAAAATACTGTTGTACGCCGTTAGTAACCACGTTCAACACATTATTCAAATTATGTTCTTTACTTCAAGATTAAACTTTTGCCCAGCCACTACTACGTGGATTAAAATCATTAGGATAGTGCAAGTGGAACTGAAAATACAAATCCAATCAATTCAACGTGTGTGTGTGTATATATATATATATATATATATATATATATATATATATATATATATATATATATTTATATACATAACTTAAATTTGTATAGATGGCAATAACCGAATTTAATTTTAATAAACATTGAATCACAAAAAGTGCTTGCTTCTCGGGACTGGAACCCGGATCTCTCATTTACTGGGTGAATGTGCTACCATTACACCACAGACCCCTTTCTTTGTATTAATTAATTATTTGGTATTTGCCCGTATCTTTATATATATTCTCTATGCTACAAAAAATACTAAGACTGCAATTCATTTTAACGGCTTTAAATATACACTTTTGATACTTGACCATAATGTGTTTTGTTAATCGTAGAAATACGACAGACAGAATTGGCGTCGGAAATATAACACATTTGAACTAGAAGTGTTCATATACTTATAAAGCCTACGAAATTGCTTGCGAACCCGCGGGTAACTGCTAATATGAAAGAAACAAGTAAAGTTAATCGAATGTTGTGGAAAACCTTCTTGAGCCAAAGCCGTCTCCTTCTCTCTGACTCGTGTCAGAAGAAAATAAGTTGTCTGGAAGGTAACTGTGATTTTTATACTTTTTCCAGGAAGGAGGTTAAAAAGGCCATCAGCACCAGCTAAATATCGGTTATTAATTTCATTATTTTTCTGTTTAAGCAGAACAAGTTGTAAATCTATACTACGTTATTTTATTTCGCAAAGTACACATATTGTGAATGCTTGTTCAGCAATAATGTTTGCTAATATACCCATACATAACGAAATATCTTAAATTTTATGATTTTTTTAACTATCTTCCAATGACAAAAAGAACAGTTAGATTAGAGTTGAAGCACAAGGGCCATGTTGGTTCCACATAATGTCACGATCTTAGCGACAAGTAAATAGAATATTTGTGATATCGCGCCAGTTATCAAACAAAAATTTATTCATTACAATTATTACATCGATGGTCATTGTAATCAAGTAAAGTGATGAGTCACCTGAGAAGCCCTTTAATGTTACATCACAGAGGCTATTATTAGTCAGTTAAAGCAAATAACTAGTTCCATTTATGCAAACATTACAGAGGTAATCCTGAATATTCATGGTACCAATTACTTAATATTAAAGTCCATTACATGTTAGAAGTATATAATACTACGTTGCAAGTTCGTAATTTTGGATTGGGGTATTATAAAACTTAAGTTAATACAAGACCGTTACGTTTTTTGAAATCTCACAATTTTCAAATAATATGTTTCAATTCTATAACAAATAAAATCGAATTAAAAACTAAATTTAGGAATTACATTTACGATTATCAGTCTTGGTCACGAACAGTATTATACTGATCTCTCTTCATTCCCAAACCGGCGGGGTGATTGAACACGGACCACTGCGAGAAACCAGAGTACAAGTTCGTATAGTAAAAACTCTAGAAAAAGGTATGTGGAAAAGATAGTAATAACGAGAACGTCAAAAACCTGTGTATTTGGAGAAATGTTCTAAAAATCATAAACAGTATAAATGTATCATAGTTATCTAACATTATGTGTTAATATATAATAAAATTATTCATTCTTTCCACCCCACATGGCAATGTTGTAAATTTTGTTTTAGCTTAGCACATACAAGATTCCATTCCACGTAAAATTCCTATGAACGACTTTGCTTATCGTTCAATTAATTAATATTATTGAATAGGAAAGGATTCTGTGGCATTTATGTTGCCACATGAGACACATTAGACCTAACGTGCAAAACTACATCAGTAAACTCAATGTAATGAGTTTAGCTAATGTAATTAAATACATATATGAAAATAAAAATTCTTTTAATAATTTCTTTTAACAAAAAACAAATAGCAACGGTATAAATGTGACGAATGATATACAAATCTTTTAAATTATCGCCTAATCAGATTTAACATATCATTCAGTTTTAATCTTGTATTGTTTAATTTCTAACGAGCTTTAACAGTTTAATTTAAACACACTCCTAAATATCTTCATACCATCAAAACTACATGTATGATAAGCATATTTATTGAATAAACATACTTCCCTAATTAAGTTACAAACTTTTCCCAAAAAATTGTTGTTGTTACAGCTATATAAACTAAAAAATATGACATGTTTATATAATGTCAAGTTCAAAGCCTTTAAAATGTTTCGTCGGTTATGAGGGTGACACGTAAACAATGAATGTGACAGTTTTTGATATAAATGTCGACAGCTAAAGGGGGACACTGTGTTGTGGCTGGTTTTACATTAAGCTATAAACCGTGTATATTGTGCGTCACACTGACTTCTCATGGCACCCTCTCGATTTCACAAATGTTGTGTCATTTGTTGTTTATGTCGTTTAATTAAAACCATTATAAATAATTACAACTAGAACCGAGTTGCGATAATTCTGTTTAGGGTGTCTGCAAAAACATTTTATTAACTTATGATATAATTATACATGTACGAGTATAACTAAAGCTAATAATTCTCCATTGAAAATATGTGGTGTATACTATAAAAACTTCATTTAGAATAAAGTTATTACAATATGTAGCATTTGTTGATAGTAGACTACTATTCCATTTTTTACCATCCAATTATCTAAAAAGGTATTTTGAAATTTATTATGAAATTTAAAAAAATGTAGCCTGAAACAATAACAGGAAATTTTACATTAGCCACAATTTTGTGTAACAATTACGTTAACACAACGTCTTGAGAACAGAGACCAATCATCTTATACAAGTATATTAAGTATTACAACGTAAGGCTGGATATTCAAAATCTAAACAATCTAGAGAAAATTTCGTTTCATTCCAATTCATCAGATAGCCTTATATAACAAATCTTTCACTGTTTCCGTGTGTAGATTGTGGAACGCTCTCCTGGATATCATCGAAATTATTGACAACCGCGTTCGCTGTAGAGAGGATGTTTAGGGCCTTTCTTTTGCAGACTCGGCGGGAGTCGGTGGTTCTTGTGGTCGCCCTTTGGGGTAACTAAATATAAGTTGAGAGATCTGAGAATGAAAGCTGATAAGGATAGAATAAGTTTATTAGTTACTTATTGTATTAAGGAGATTTGTGTAAAATGTTTTGTAGGAGGTAAATTTTACTTCAATATATAAATTATTATTTAACCTAATTTTAAGAGATTATATTCTATTTTATATATTTGTCTTTAGAGTTCAGCTCGAAGAGAGAACTTTTAAAACTTAAGTTCACCTACATAATAATGATATGTTTCAACTTAATTTCATACTAAAGACTTTTTTGCTACTACTCTTTATGTCTATAGACCCATCACAAATATCTTCGCATAGTGGGTAACATTTATTAAGCAATAGAGTATTTAAAAACTTGCAAAGTTTTTCATTATACTAAACGATATTGCTAAGAATTCTAGTTGGTATTTGTCAGTCAGATATATATATATATATATATATATATATATATATATATATATATATATATATATTGTATAAACAATTTTCATTGTTATTTAAAAATTATTAACCTTTTAATGTACGAGGAAAACCAAGTTGTACAGAACTTTAGACTGTCACTGTGAGAACAGAATGATTTGCAAGCTGTAAGAGAGGTAATGTTAGAGGTAATGTCGACGCACTAAATTAGATCACAGCAAGGCTTAACTTACTGTACAATGACTCGTCGCTTTCTTTCTCCTCTTGCAAAACTTTGGTTTTATGAATTAAATGGTGCTTCTATACTTTTGAAAGTATAAGTGACTGTATAATTCTTCCCAATATTCAGCAAATTTGTTTTGTAGGTATAAAAGTTTTAAAAATTATCTCTCATATAATCATCATTAAAATTAGATAATATGCTCTCTTTTTTGAAGTGTGCTATAATAAATGCATATAATAATAAATCAACTTAGAGAGCCTGATAATTACCAATTGACAATGGAACTAGGAATTTATAGGAAGAGAACATGTATTAGTTAATTCTCAGAAGGGTGATGTAATTTGAATACCATGCTCTGAATACATGTTAACTGGGAAGTCACTTGTTGAAAATAGTTTTGAGTGGGTAATTATTGCAGTGAGCAAACCACTATCTTGAATATTCCAGTGAGGGTTCATTTGTTGTCGAACTTCCAATGACTGCTCTCTTATGAACTTCAGTTTGGTAAGTAAGTTAGCAAAATTTAGATACCCTTTACCAACACACCCCCGTCTTAACTTTTAAATAGCAAAAATCTCTTGAGAATTGTGAAGTTACTCATATCTGTATTTGTAGCCGTGTATAAGAACGTAATCCTCACAAATAACAAGAAAGTTTTTATAATTCGTAAGTTAAGTTTTAGCTGTAAAAGCCTTAAATTTGAATGGTGAGTATAATGAGTCTCATTAAAAAAACAATCATGTCGCAAGTTAAAGTTCTCTACGTAAAGTTTGAAAAACATACCGTGAGTAGTGAAGTGGAGATAGTTACAGTCGATAACTCCGCTTCTGCCAATCCAGCGATTTGGAAAACTAAAGTTTAAATATTCGCGGACACGCAGGCTATAGTGTGGAGGTGCTTCATCCAGCTGGAACCAAACTTCATTACAGTTCTTGGTTGCTACTTGGATAGCTTGATAAACCTGATTTTATAAATTTTCCTGGTATACCTTGACATTAAGGTTTCCAAAAATAAAAAAGGGCCCTACAAACTGATCTTTCACAATGCTAAACCAAATGCTTAATCTTTCAGAGTGCTGGGTATATTGCTCTCTCTCTCTCATCTAATCAGGGTTAACATCAGCCCAATAACGAACATTGTTTCTTTTAACGTTACAATTTGCCATGAATCAGAAAAAGCAATGTTCTTAAGTCTAATTGTATTATTATTAATGTTTCACATCACATTTTACAAAACTCTAGTCGTCAATCAAAATCGTCCTCTCTTAGCTCATGAATTTTGTACGTTTTATAACCATTTTTATGTAAAAATTACCAAACTGATGTTTGAGATATACCTATTTGATATACCTACCTATAGATATATGATATTTGAGAAACATTTCTTCTTAAGGCATAAGAATCTTCTACAACAGATGTAAAACGTCAAGTGGGAATGCTTTGTTTATAGCTGCTATTTTAATCGTCCTGGTTTACGCGGTATTTAAAGCTACCTGTTTTATGGAAAAGTTGGTTTAATTTTGGAACTCCTGATTTAGATAAAAGGTTACGATTGGGATAAGTGTCATTAAATAAATTCCTTACCTCATCGTAAAATCTCATCCGATCTCCGTAGCCTTGCATCATCAGGATCATAATACGATCTTGTTCACTTCTACGTTCTAAACGTACGATCTAAACGTTAAGTATCACAAAAAACACGTCCTAACTTTGGTAAGTGCATCCAGAAACTGAAGATGATACTGGGCTTCCTCAAAAATAATAAGATAAATAGAGACCTGACCTGCAGAATGTAATAACTGTAAAACAAGTTGGAGGTTATAAGGAGAGTGGTTCGCTTACCATGAGTGTGTATTATTATGTTTTGCCTCAATAGATTTTTAATTAATTTCAATGAGCTGCAATTTTTCATTTGTTTGAGATAAAAAGCTATAGTTTCCACTGTTCTCCTTTCATCAAGGCCTTTCAAGTGAGGTGTCACTTAATGGGTCTTTATATTAAAAATTATATATATGTATATCACTGTTAATATAACAAGAGGTTGGGCTAGCTATGCATTTTCAGATTTGTGATTTTAAACAAAAAATTTACAATAACCTTTTTTTCTAATTTTCACCTCGTTTAGCAATTAAACGCCATAAAAAAATTAAAACAGAGTTGTATCTATGTTTTTATCTTTATAATTGTTAAAAAAGTTTTGTAAAAGTGTTCATGTGGGAAGCTGTTATATCAGAAAACTATATTTTTAATTTAGTTTTAATATTTTCCAAATGACGGCCATTTAATTTTTGTTTAATGAATTATAAAACAAACCACTGTTTTTATCAAACATTTATAATACACAATACAAATCTTTAAATAATTCTTTGTTTCCATATACACCTCATATATAAAAGTCGTTTAAGAGATAACCATTTTATTGAAGGATTCGTATTACACATGCAAACTAAATGGCTCATAATTTGATAAGTATTTGAACAGCTATTATTTTAATCAGCTGTTACTGTAATTAAAATGCAACAATACAACTGACTATTGATTTCTTAACATCTAATAAATGTAAATGTACATTAATAAAGACTGTTAACTTCTGACTGCATTGATATATCGCAGAAGTCCTATAAAGAACTGAATGTCATAGAAAAGTTGAATTAAAAATTTTAATTATTAGTTATATATTCAAAATTTAATTATCTCACCAAAATTTAACTAGTTTATTACTAATACGATCTACTTGCATAATATTAAATTGCAACACATTTGATAATGAATTAAAATTACCAACTGCTCCATGTTTTATAACAGTGTAAATTGACTATTGTTATTTTTAGTATTAGTTACGAAATGTTAAAATGCACTTAGGGAGATTCTTCCCTTGACCGTTTGTACTAATTAACCAATGTTCTGTCATGATTATCTTTCACACTCACAGATTAGGGAATTGTAGCACTTTATCAATTTAACACTGTTTTGCTGTAACTTGTTTTATATTCCAAGTTAATATAAGGTCTGTATATATTCCTAAGATAATTTTTTCAGTTTTATTTTAACAATATACACACTTATAGTGGAAATATCTGTAAAAGGATTTCTATCCTTCTCATTTCAATTCTATAAATTATAAGACTTTAGAAATAGATGTTCTACTATGTTAGCTTATATGAACAGATGTCTGCATTAATATGCAAATTTCATTGTAAAGGCAATGTTGTTTATTCAGAGCTTCGCAATCAAAACTTCAAAGGATCTTAGAAAACAAAGACAGCACTAGAGATTGCAAAGTTGGCAATTACAGTTGACTTCAATCTCTATACAAGGAATAAGTAAGAATCGTATAGTGTTTTAATTAAACTAATTATAATTCAATTAAGTTAAGGATGAAAAGAATATATATTTTTAATTTTATACTTTGGCCCTCCAAATATTTTTGTTTGCAATCTTAAGTTATTAACAGCTTTTATTTAATGACTTATATAACACTTGCAGTTACCCGGGATTTCAATTGCAATGTTTTGACGAAAAACTTGCCACAACACTTTTGAGATACGTGATGGGCACAAAGAAATATTCTATTCTCCTGAAACATTTTAGACTAATTTATATTTTAGTTTACATAGAAGTGTTTTAAGGCCCAGAAGTTTTTGAGTAGCAATTAAATTAGTTTAATTTTCCTAAACATTCCATGAATCTATATTGATTAGCTCCAACGATTTTAGTGACACTAACCTGTTACTAAGGCAAGTTGCTATTTTCAATACACTAACACAATTTGCATTTATTAAAGCAAATACAATATCTTGTAAAACTGTCTGGCATTCATTCTGCTGTCAGCAACTTCCCCACTTTTACAATAAATAAATCATTTCCAAATGAATTTTTCAATGTTTTTATGGGTGATATGTTGGAATAAAATATTTATAAGTTTTATTTCACATAGAAAATTATTTAAAAGCCAAATTTAATCTAAATTGGTCCCCTCGGTTTTGAGTGATTTAGTATAAAATTTACAGACAACTTTACATTTTCGTATTTATAAGGTTATAGCGGTTGTGATGATAAAAGAAAGACAGTACATTTTATAATCAAATTGCATGCTAATTATGTTACTTATTTTATAAATCAATAAATGTACATATTTATGTTAGTATTGGAAGTTCTCGGAACTGTTAAATTCTAAAATTGTATATATATATATATATATATATATATATATATATATATATATATAAAACTAATTAACTTGTATATTAAGCTAATGCTACTCTGCGACATTTAAGTTGTCTACTCATACGTTACCTGTTTATGACAATTTAAATACCAATGTGTATATTGTTCCTGTGTTATAATTTAATAATTGCGAATTTTGAGTTTAGCTCCTTTTCACCCTCCATTCACCGCAGCGTTTGAAACTTGACATAATCATAGCCTTGACTTCTGGTACGTAGAGTCCACTTCCGGCTGAAGAGATCCAAAAAGGTAGGCTGTCACGAAGACGAACTTTTTCTCTGTTTCTACATCAGACACTTAGACCAAAAAAGAGGTCTGTTTGGTTATAATTAAGATATAAAATTTTTTACAATTAAACATAACCTTTTTCATTAAGTAAATAATAATTTACGCAGCTATGTCTTTCTGAAAACATTATTAAAGACGTGATATAAGAATACGTATAAATGTAAGTGATATGCGGATTAAAGGAATTTACTCGCCTTTTGAAAAGTTTTTTGCTTTTTTACAAAGAGCTACAACATTTTTCATTAGAACCAATTCAATTCACAGTTAAAAACTGATAAAATAAAATAGAAAATTGTAAATCAGATAACAAAACTTTCCTCATGATGACATGAGACTAATTTCAATAACCTCTCGTGTGACTCAATGAGGGGAAAATAGTGAACTGAGGAAATAGGAACATAAAGACCCAAACTCAAACAATACTTGTCAAACAATCGGGAAACAGTTGGACCAGAGCCTGTTGTCACAAACGATAACTTTACAGATCACTCTTTCATATTTATTCGTAATTCAGACCGAACATTATACTCTTCGACAGAGCATATATTTGTAAATAGAACGTGAGGTTTGGTTTCAAATATAGTTGAAACTTTGTACCTTAGAATTCTTTTAAAACAGCAATTCAAATTTATTATTTTTAAAGTCTACTCATCGGATACTTAATCATTCAAAAGCTAATGAACATTTATATTCTATATACAAGTACAGCGCGCGTCGGCAGGTATTTGTGTTCAAAACTCATTACAGTAATTTGACCCTGAAAATTTAAATCTCTTTATAATAACGATAGTAACAATGACCTAACTGTATAAAATTACAATAGCCCAACCACGTTCATGACTATAGGCATTTTCAATAATTTATCTTTTCTACAATTTCATACACATTACATACTTTTTATGTGACTGAGTGCATCTTTCGTTTGAACTTAATTCAAAAGTGTTTTGGAGTATTTTATTGCTTTTAAGTAGTAATTCGTTTGTGAAGTAACAGTTTCCGTCCGTTCGGTTCGTTGTTCCACAGGAGACTTCCACCGGACCTTGATGAAAAGCCTTATTCTGGTTCTTCACTTTCAAATACTGTACTTGCACAAACTTTCCGTATGACTGTACCCAAGGAGTTTATGATCATAGCCACTTTTATGGTGACAGTTTAAGTTATCTATTAAGTTACGATGGGTGTGGCTTCCTAGGTTGGTGAGAATGATCAGTATAAAAAAACTTGGATAAAAATTACTTTAACGTTTTACTACGTGATTAAAGAGTAAATAATGAACACGGTAATACATATTTTATCAATTGATATCGTGACGTTGATAAATATTTTTTCCGATCAAAATTGTTTTCACACAATAGATAAACGTCGTCAGTTATTGAAATCTTCATTTCAGTCAGTTAGTGGAATAGAATAAATGTGAACTACATAAATCTTTTACCACTTTGTACTTTCCATTTTTAAGTTGAGTGCACACCAAAAGTATTATAATTAACAACATGCCATACAACATGCAACCCGCCACACATTTATCTATGCCTTCTATCACAGACAATGCACGTAGCTCTACTTACAACACTAGTGTTAATTTAGATACATATCTATCTAAAAAATTGTTGATCTAAAATAACACGAAGATCTGTGAAAAATTACAAGCCTTTTATTTCGGCAGAGTCTGATATTTTAAGACGATAGTATGAAGAGATGCTATTATATGCAGCTTTTTTCTTGTAATAATTTGTCACTGTATACTGTATATACACACATGGGCAACATAATCATCTCTTATCTGGAGATCCCTTTCATGAATCACGCTTTTAAACTATGAGCAGTTCCAGTCATACAATTTGAACCTGCCATGGAAACACAATCTACCGTTGAGTAATCTGAATGTTAAGTAAATCAAACTATGGGATATCCGACTAAATGTACGGATGGACTGGTAATGAATTTTAGGGGTTAGCTTTGATGTATCATTAAAGTTAACTTTTTTCCGTAAAATATAACGTAAGGCAAACACATATGCATTACTAAAGAAGACGTTTTTGAAGCCTTATGTTAGCTGTATTTCAAGTTGTGGAATGGAGTGAAACATCATGCATTAAACAAAACGTTGGAAAATTGTTATCGGGGCTACAACTTCAACGCTGTGATTACTGATGGCGATATCTCACAACTAAAAGAATACTTGACGTTATTATATTGTAATTTTAAGGTCACATAAATTTTTAAACATTTGCGATTATTAAGTGATACAAGAAATCATTAACATTATATTTCCAGATCTGCAACATAATCTCTTCTTCCATTGGATAATTACAGAAAAACATAACTAAAAGTCCAAAGTCCAAGGCACTAGAGCTTGAATATTGCGAAGCGTATGTATCATAACATGACAGCATAATTCGTCATGATGTCAGTTATTATACGAACCATAACACCTAATTGTTTCGTTTGTAGCATTTACAAGACTACTGAAACATAAAGGAATTTAATACCATTAATTTAAATATCATAGCTATGACCGGTTTTAATTTACTGGAGTAAAAATAGTTGATGCAGGTATAACCTCGAAATGAAGATAATATAGTGTTAGAAAGAGATTCGGAGTTAGGTGATTAAGATGTACCATATACGAAAGTTTATGTTACATCCAGAAACTTTTTAAAGAGTCTATACTTCGACTACTGGAGTAAAACATCTGTAAAATATTCGTAGTTAAAAAAAATATCAACTAGATAATGTTTAGTAAACGACTCTAATTTATTTTTTTAGAGAACAAAGGTATGCAAATTTTATTACTCGTTGAATATATTGGCATAAGATCTTAGTAATATCATAACCATAGAGATATGGTAGGAAAACTAAATTAAGGTGTTTGATGCTTTAGATTAAACAATCGATTATAATAAATAATTTTTCTCAGAACCTTGTTTGCATTCTGTATATAAAATGGGATATTATAAAGAAGCTACAAATTCAAAACCAAGCAAAAATATTGCCTTTTTATATCCAAATTCAATTTAAAAGCTCAGCTAATTGATTTGTATTGATTTAAAATTATGCTCTCTGTGTAAATTAATTAACAATTTATATTACAATATGTATTCGTGTTTTCTAAAAATGTTTACCTATATCAAAAAATAATTTTTGAGTTACATTTAAGTCATATTACGTAGGTTATGGTTTGTTCGGGAGCAAGACAAATATTTACACATTCCTTAAAATCAAATCAAATCAAATTACTCTTTATTTTCAAATATACAATAATTACGATTTCAAGATTATTATTATGAAAATACCGTCACATGGCCCGAGGCCTGTGCGTGACGGCGAGCTCTTATTTAAAACAATTTTAATAGAACAGACTTTTTTATAAATCCATACAATAAGCCAAATTCAGCTCACACAAATCAGTCCCACGAAATAAAATAAAAGTTACGAAAATATATAAGCAAGCGGTTGAACATGTTGTATATTATGCTGACACGACGGCACAGCAACTGAAAGTAGTTATAGTAAATGTAGTTAATAACGGTAAGTGAGAGTATGGAGAGACTCAGCGTTATCAGAGCCGACCATCCGCAGTCAGGTAGTAATCAGTCGTTTGAACAGACCGGTTAATTCGGCCCGCAGGTCCATTATCACTGGAGGCAAGTGCCCGTACAATGTACTCCTTAGTGAACATGTTTGAGGTCACATTTATGACAAATTTCATGTTAAAAATATTCCAGTGTTTTAAGTAACATTCGGTATTGATGCAAAAATGTCATGGTTAACTATTGGATTAAGAGGCAATTCTGTGCTAATAAAAATGTGTAAGTTTAAAGTCTCTAGGGCATTTCTCTAAATAATAATTGGACATCCGTGGAGACAAACGTTCGGACGGATTGTCCTTTGACCTATTTTATTCCAAAAACAATAACTTATGCCTTTCGACTAAGAAGAACCCATGTGCCAAGTTTCAAGTCTCTATTGCATTTTTATCAAAACTCACACAAACGGACAGAAAAACAAACAGACAGATTGTTTTTAAGAAAGAACTGTAGAATCAACATATATATATATATATATATTCTAATTTTTAATAAACTAACAACTAGAACTAGTATATATGTTGTACAGGACTCGATATAATCCGTTACTTAAGTAGAGTTATCGAACATCACGGATGAGTGAATAATATAGAGTGAAGAATCATTCAGTCGTGTTAGGTTCTATCAAGCACTCACTGGGCAGTAGCTTAACTTTTCTCCTCCTTTTATTCCCAACTCAATTAGTGTAAAAGTGTAAAGTCTTCCTCGTAATTAAAAAAGTACCAAAAACACTTTATTCGATTGTTATTTTTGACTCATGAATTGAAATAAAGTAATGTCATAATTAATTCAATTATCTGTCGTAACCAATCCTGACATTGTTACTTATCACGGTCCACGTTAAAGTAATTTAGTAAAATTGTAATGTTCCTAAAAAACTATGTCTTATTGATATATATAAAACATAATATAATAATTAATAATATTAATTAATTGTAATTAATAAATAATAACTATTTATAAATATTAAAACATAATAATAAAATAATTATTATGTAATAATATTATAATCCCTACCTATAATTATCACCTTGTAATTTTTTTGTTGTGATATACAAGGTGTTTGAAAAGTCTGGGTACGGCTTAATATTTTACAAACCATAGCAGATAACATCTATAAACTTTGCACAGTGCCATATGGCTATGTAAACTATTCCTTGCTATTATCATGACATGCCAACCATGGGGAGACGGCCCACAGAGGAAAATATGGAAATCTTAAATTAAAGCATGGGTCGAGTGATACCTCATTTTAAAGAGCTCACTTAGTAGAGTTGAATGCCGCAAACCGCATCTTAACAGGTTTATCCAATCAGAAATGGCGGGTTGTTTTAAGTACACATTGTGAAGATTATGCGCTGCCATTTCTGACAGGATCGTCGTATTCTGATGCAGTAGGCGGCGTTTCACTCTACTAACCAATGGTTTCACTGATTAGTATTTATAAAAAATAACAAAAAAATTGTATATAAATAATAATTGTATATAATAATAATTGAATATATATTATATTAATAGGAAACCGTATTTCTTTACAATAAATTTATAACGTTTTAGTTACGAGGAATGTTTTAATTTCTTTTTTAAATGATTTGCTTGTAAATTCTAATTGCTTGATTTCAGTTAAATTTTATTATATGTTTTATTAATGAAAATAAAATAAGGTTGCGTAAAGTTTCTAAATTGATTTATTAGTAAAATAATTTTTTACCAAAACAAATGTTCCTTTTTCTAGACACTTCAAAAGGAGTAAAATCAAATTAAAACTAATAATTTCCGTGAAAAATTAATTTAATCTTAAGCATATAAAAATATGTTGACTTTGAAAGTTTCCTGAAAATAATAGGTTAATAAATTCCTGAAAATGGTCACTTTCAAACACGACTATTGCTTTTATTTTTTGTCTCAACAAATACAGCTCCAGTGGCTGTTATGTACCTGTACCTTTATTCAAAATTTACAATTTATATATTTCTAAAGCAGATTTAAGTATTATAAATCTTCAAACTATATAGTAATGTTTAGATGCAATTTTAGCTTAAAAGTTTAGTAAAATTTTAAATAAAGTAGTTGAAATGTAACTAACTTTAAAAATCCTCACCAAATTCTGTAATATCATATTGTCTTTAAAACAACTCAGGAATTGTGTACTACTAATTTGTGGCATTATCTCACTCAAAAAGGAGCCTATGACTACACACTCTCATTATCTTGGCTCCACGTATTGTTGTTAGACACTTTAAATGTTAAATATAGCCTTTACTTTTTTAAAACTAAATTTAAGGGGCAGAGTTATTGTCACATATGTTTTGTTAAATTTGTGTGATAGCCTAGGTCTACATCAAAAATTGCTTAACTCATGTACGTTATCCCAAATACATAAAGCCTAATACGGATGAGTATTTTTGCAAAGATTATATAAGCAAACCAATTACCCAAAACACCCCAAGAGGTTTCCCTGTTTTGGTGGTTTATCGTAAAAAAAGTCCACGGGACTTTACTACGTAGAGTTACACTACAATCATTATTTTAAAATATGACAATATGACTTTATACAATATATTATTAACAAGAAACTAATTAAATAATAATGTTTTTAATGATCCAAAACCTCCGGTTTAAAACATGTTTACTGAAGAGGGTTCTCCGCAAGGAGGACATATTTGAATATTCATATAAATATTTCAAGAATTTGATATTGTGAACAGTGGTTCAACGCAATGTAAACAGGAAAACTGATATGATCATTAATAACGGCAGTATAAGTCTAAGAACTGAAATTTCATACTTACTAGTTCTATATTAGTTTTTAAGTTTGTTGAATAATATTTAGTTTAGTAAGACCAAAAATCATTTAAGTATAATTCGCAGAAAGAGTACATGAAGATGTTTACAAATTGCATACAGTGCTTTTGAAGTATTGACTTTATGAAAACTGTTTACTCAATGAAAAGCATTCATGAATATTTTTCCGCTTCTGAGATTGAGGGCAAAGTGTTAGATAAGCTAAGAGAGAATATTCTTTAAATTCCTTTCGTAATGTTTATCAAATAGTGAAAATCTCTCGGTTTTAACGAACAATGTTAAAAACTATCCAAGCTGTTCTTTCTGTAATATTTTGTGTTATAATTTGGATTGTGTAGTCCATATTAATAAATGAAGAAGCTTGTAACTTTAATATAACAAAGAAAGTAAAATTATAAATACGCAAGTATAACTAAAACTTACAATGTTACTTTCTTAAATGTAACTTGCTCCCCGTAAAACTATGTGTAATCGATCCATTTGATTTTGTTATATGAAGTTAGAATTAAACAACAATTAGACTAGAAATTCAACAACACGAAACTTAAGTAATTTTCCGCAAACGATTAGCCCTGTAATTTGAAATAATCACTGGTGCTGAGTCAATACAGTATTATAAACATATTTTAATTCAAATAGTTTCAAATATTAAACATGTTTTGATACAATATTTATTAACTTTGACTTTTTACGTTTAGAGGAGAGAAATAATTATTAAAATTTAATACATTTCAACGAGACTTTGACTATCATTGAATGATCAATTTGCTGTTTTCATGTATATAAATGAACAGTGTTACCTCAGCTCCAAACTCACGAGCATCGAATTAGTGACGGTTGAAATGGATTGTTCAGTGGTTGTTCCTGTAAAGCTCTTTACAATCAGTTTAGTTCAGCCCTGATGGCTCTTGCATCAACTCGATTTACAGTTGGTTGTGATTGCCTCTCATTGACTTGCTAAGTTTCTTAGCGCCAGTTATTTAATAGGTTTTGTTCATTAGCTTCTAAGTTTGGAAATTGATTTTAATGTTTGTATTATTTTATCTGGCACTAATGCTGAATATTTTAAGGCAACAGTTTATACTGATTATTCGTTAAATATTTAGAACCCATCTTAATTCCTCAAATGTACACGTAACAGTTAAGAATAATCTAAATACATAGTTTCCAGGTGAAATGTATCAGAAGTGAAAAATATAATTTTACAGTCAAGAACTTAATCCATTAATTAAATAGGAAGTCTTGAAATAACAAAAGTTGTAGCCAGTGACAAAATACTCAGGGTATTACTTGCTTTAGTGTGGTAGATTCGCCAGTGCTCTATCGTTAGTGTTAACGTATAGTCGATCTCGTAGTGTTTTAGTCATTTTTCCGTCAATGAATATAATGTTACGATCTTGTTAATGTTTGTTTAGAATTTGTTGTTTTCACAAAAACTAGTTTGTAATAAATACAAACGAACACATTTATAACACAGACGGTCCCTTGCTAAAGTGGTTTACTTCTACAACTCTCAAGGGTATACCTTGTTGTCATTTTGTATCCCTCCCTTTTATGCAATTATTTCCAACATTTGTATGCTATCCATATGAACGTGTCTAAAATGTACAGAGTTAAAGAAATCCTACGAGGAATATGAGTCACTATTATCTTCAGTATTTTCCATATACTAAATACGATTTGATCTAAACTAAATCACCACACTTCAAAACACTTTTCTGAATAGATAAAAAAACAACACCTTAATACTAATACTATTGAAATGTTGAGTAGAAGTGAGCATACTTAAAAATGACATTAATGCAATTTATAATGTAAAAATTTACAGAATGTAAAGAATGAATTTACTATACATACCGTGGAGTCTTTTCAATTATTTAATTTTTTTTCTTTTCAATAGTGTACTGTATCAAAATTATACATAAATACTACATAAGAAGGAGAAAATAGGGTGTCCTGTGAACGTCCAGGGATACCTGCAACAATGAGATTGATTGTATAGTTGCACCTTTTGATGTCAAAATGAAAATGGGTTAGATATAATAGAGTTCCAGTCTACTGGTGGATTAAGGAAGTCACAAGGATTATCACAAGAAATAAACTGTAATTAACCAAGAAGGCGGTTGGAAACATTACATTTTTGCGTAACAATATCGGTTCCATAAGGTGAATTCATGGACAAATTTATTTCCAAATCGCCATGAAGGTATAGCCAGAGGCTTATGATACCCCTCTAAATGCCATTTGTGCGATATCGTAGGGAAGAACCATATGTAATTAATGCAAGAACGATTTATTTATTTCAGAGAGGAAAGGCATTTTCACATTTAAGAGGTCAATTTCATTAGCCTACCGTGATTTAACATAATCACATAATATTTTGGATTTTCAATGTATATGGTTTTTGTTCCATTAAAATTAAATATAATTATTGGCGGAGTGCGCTATAGAATGTAAAGTAATTTTCAGTCCAAAAACACCGAGATAAATAAATTAGATTTTAGTATTTTTTTATTGGTGTTAGGGTACTAGACTGTATTTTACAGTTATAAAAAAAAACAATTAAACTTCGGTAGGTCCTCGGCATTGCTCTTAAAAGTTATTTCTGGGCTTTCAGAACCCTACTCAAAACATGAAATAGCTTTAACTGTATTTCTTCGTCGATTTCTTCCTAAATTCGTCTAAAGATGTCTCAAAAATATTTTAGGAATAATATTTTATAAATATGTTAAATATTTTCAAATTTAATAACGATAATAAACATTAATTGTCTTATAAATGTTTATTTAATCTATATTATTAATATAAGAATTTACCCACGTTAATTTGATCGTTATTTGTATAAAATGAAATAAATTATAACACTAAACATATTCTTACATGCTTTTTTTAAAACCCTTAAATTTTCATAACTTTATTAAAAGTTACAGAAGTCGTAGATTTTTTGTGCAAAATATAACAAAAGAATAGCACAAGCACAAACACGGATAGTAGGTATTGTGAATATTGCTTTTAAATTCTGGTTCTGCGGCAAATAATGAACGGGTATCTGACCGTAATTTTGACACCGTTCCAACGGACATGATCTTTAAAAAAGCTATTCTCCATTGACAAGATTTTTTTATTTGTAGTTTTGTAAGCATTTACTGTACAATTAGTTAAAAAGGTTGTAAATCATTTCCGTTACGTTTACTGGTGTGAAAGGCTTTTATAATAATCTAGTAAGTAAAGTATATAAAGTTATTTGCTTTGCGTTAGTTATTAAGACTAAAGAATGGAAGTCTTTAAGTACATTATTAGTAACTAATTAGTGAGTAATCGTGAATAGTCTTAATCGGATTTGTGACCCTTCTCGAATACAATTTGATACTGTGGAATTTTTATTAACTGTCACCTTTCATTATTGGTTAATAATAAGGGTAAATTGTGTATTTAGTATAATGTAATAGTTGTACTGAATGAAAGTTTTTTGTTATAAAATTCAGAAAATTATTATTAAAAAGTAGTGCGCAAGACTTCAAGCGACCTATATGACAGGACGTAAAATACAATGTAATTAGGGAGAAATTAATGTTTAAATACCAGGAGCTTTCTTGGTACGGGTATCTAATATAAAAGATGTTGAACAGAACCGGATGTCAGTGGTACGCAATGTTAATGAGAATGTTACTGATCCTCTCCTCCCTCTGTCATTATGCGCACTACTCAGACAGACTCGAACACATTTCACTACACAATGTATTACAGATAACGTTAAGGTGTGTATAAAGTTTATTTTTACTATCGTCCTATCTTTGCCGAAAAGTTTATGAATTATGAATTTTGTTTTATGTCCCCGCATTTAAATAACTATTTTATATCTACTCCAAACCCTTTCTAAATACTTAAGACGGACCTAAATTGTCTTTAATTATACATTTATACTATCCTAGTTAAGTTTAACGATATGATATAGAGTAGAATCCGTTGTCTTAGTATCAACCACAGAGTGCTCTTATGCCCCATTAAAGAAATTTATAACCCATTAATAAAATTTATTCTTTGGGGATACCTCAAAGATGAAGTTTATCGTACTAAGCCTCGAGATTTGGCGCACCTAAGAAATCTCATAGTCCATGAAGCTCAAGATATTCCTCGTGACTACCTTCAAAATGCAGTGGATGGTTTTAAAACCGCCTAGGACATTGCCAGACGATGGGAGGGGAACATTTTGAACACTTACTTTGATCACAGGTACTTAAAAATTGGTGTTTACTTGTAATACTTAATAATTTACATTGTTAAATTGTTATAAAATTCAAATAGCTATAACTACTGAATGAATCCACCTTTTGAAGTCCAGTTTGCGGCATTGTACTCTGCTAAGTAAGACCTTTAATTTGATACCAAACTTGACCTATGCTGCTATTTAAGAATTTTGTCTGACTCCTTGTGGACCGTCCCCCAAAGGGAATATCTGGTCGGTAATTGGGCAGATGTGTGCGTTACTATCACCAGTAAGCACGTTTGAACTTTGGTATTTCTTTCTATTGTGGTTCAAAAATTAAAAAGGGGGTTCCAGACTTAATTGTCACCCTGTATGATCTATACTACATATATTAAATTCATATTTTTAAACATAAGAAATTATGTACTGTGTACATAAATTTAAATAAGATTATTAAACATTCAGTTTGAAAAGTGGAAATTTGGCATAAGAAATGTTTAAGAGATTTTTCCGTAAAGAACCGTTTACAATCAATGCGCAGTCATGTTTAATTTTTAAACATAAAAAACGGATACATTGTAGAAGCTCCTACCTTTTTGGAGTTCATAATAGTTTTACAAAGTTTTCATCAGATCCACAACTAAAATAAAGTGGTTACAATAATAGTATAAATGAACTTTTACGTAAAAGACAACACCTGACATTAACATATATATGAAGGTAATATTTCAAAACAGGAAAGCATATCTATTTATGTAAAAAAATAAAGTTAATAATTAATTGGCTAATAAAAAGTATCGGTGAATTTAGGAAAGGCCCATGTTCATTATAGCCTAAACTAGATACTAGATAGATTATGGGGTTATTCTTTATAGAAAATGTTTCATATACATCGAATAATTTATATCTTGGATTTATCTAAGTCTAAAAAGTATCTAGTTTTGCATTTAAATAACAGTATCCAGTTTAAAGTGCATGTTTTGCCATGTCCGATCTCTCTTTTTAGTAGTATTTTAAACACGCTGTATGTTCCTTGACTCTCTTTTTAATTTTCCTTTTTTCGGAAAATGTACAATAACAATTAATTGTCACAAATGATTTGACAAATTCCAGATTTGTTGTTTTCCGTATTTAGTATATTCTGAGCGTTTCCTATTATATTCTTTAGTTACATTTTGGAATTTGAAGATACATTAATATCGAAATGTTTTTTTAAACTTTGAGTAATATCTGTAGTTAAGATTTTGTAGAAAACAGGTTATCATTTATTAGGTTCTTTACATTTGATTTGATAAGGAGGTGTTCTAGAAATCCTTTTAATGATTCTTTTTCATCATATTGTAAATAATACCAGTTTTTCAGCCATTAAAAAACGCAACACTCTTTAATTTTCGTAATTATTTCTTTCTTATATTTTTTTCATGACGGGGTATGTATGCATAAGAAGCATTAACTGTAAAAACCAGCTTTTTGTGAACAGGGATGAGATGAATCAAATTGAATTAATTTTAGGCTTTGTGTAGATTTTCTGTATATAACAGATTCGAAATGGACAGAGGTATCTGTCATAACTATTAAATCTAGAAATGGGAGTCGATTGATATTTTATATTTAAAAGGTTAATTTTATAGCAGGGTAAATGAGTTGAAACAATTAATACAATTTTAACGAATTTATTTCATGTCAGAAACAGCAAAACTTCATAAACGTATCGCTTCTATATTTTTGTAAAATAATCCATTGTTTTATGTAATTGTTTTCAATAAGCTACTGAACTTTCCACGCTTATTTATACTAAACACCAAGTCATCCTTAAAAAATACACTCATTTTCTGTTCCTAATTTATCACTGCGAAAGTTTACCGCGTGCCTATTCCTCAGCACCAGCCACAAATTTCAAACGACAAATTATTGGTTTTTTCTGTGACATATTTATATCCTGCTATTACGCCTCAGAGCAAGTAAGTCTGTTTTTAGAAAGAAAGTTAAAACACGATAGAATAAATAATACTATTCGGTAAATAGTTTATTTTCTGGCAAGGACATATTTGCCTATATTCTAAATAATTACAACGTACTATAGTGTAAATAAGTTAGCATCTATGCTACGAACTTTCTTTTATTGATGTTGAGCTTATGAAGATATTTATGAAATTGTATTGTTAGGGACAAATAAATAATATGAGTTTGATTTTATAAG
This sequence comes from Homalodisca vitripennis, assembly GCF_021130785.1. NCBI lineage: Eukaryota > Metazoa > Arthropoda > Insecta > Hemiptera > Cicadellidae > Homalodisca > Homalodisca vitripennis. The sequence goes on from NC_060207.1 coordinate 78,880,020, forward strand.
ATTAGAGTAAGTTATAGACGAATGCCTTTAGGGTGCAGATCCGCGTGGGATGTCTATCAAGAGCTACTACAATCCCCAGCCACAAACTGATTAGTTCAATCCCGATAGCTCTTCTCTTAACCACCATGCATCCAACTTTGTAAACCAGGATTATAATGTGATATTACTTCCGATGAAGGAAACTTTGTGTACTAATTCATTTCTGTATTTGGAGTTAGATATCGGGTAAGCAACTCACTAAGCAAAATTAACTTTTTCTTAATGACATTTTAAACTCATGTTGTTTATGGACACAAAAGAATACCAGTACCGAAAGTATATTGGACCGGAAACAGAAAACGTTGGTAAGAACTATTTGCGTTTTGATCGAAGTATATTTTTCAGGGCAACGTACATATATACATCCTTAAATGCAGCTACAATGCAAACGCTCCTACTATACTGTAAATACCTTAAAATACAAGTGACAAGGTAAACGATTTTTACTGAAATAGACTCTATACACCAAAGTATTTATATAGTTTCTTGATCAACACAACATTCAAAATGTTCCTGGGGCCCCACCAGGAATAACTTGGGGAGGGGAAAGATTTCTAGAGACCGAAAGTTGAAAATTGTTGACTGAAGTAGGCTTCTTCGACCGATCGTCCAAGTAAAATATAAATTTTGATCGTGATAAGGCAACCTCTACTTTGGTGTCTAAAATATAATTTATTCAAACCATAAATTCTTCTTAACGCGCTGAACCTTAAATAAGAGCGTGTAGCAGCTTATTGCAACTATTAGACCTCTTAACAATAACAAAATAATCATAAACAAGTTTACGTTTTATTCGAAATCATTATAGGTCTCCATCATTATTACATCATAAGTGTTCTCCTTAATTTTATTACGACTTAATATTCCTCCACTCACGCCTAAATAATTTTGCTGAAATTTTAGTTTCGAGAACATTGTAGGGTAATAGTTACTAATGGAAGTACACGTATCTTCATCTCGTAAGTTTACCCCAAGAGGTATCCGGTTGAAGAATGTGTTCTAGCATACTGCATGGTGCCAACGTTACGTACTAACTCAGTATTCTATTGAATATTCCGAAGGGAATACCAATGTAAAGGGAAATAGCATATGAATAAGTTTTAAGAGTCCAGTACTCCATAGTAATCAATATGGTTGTATTCACACGCCTTTATATACTTGCGTAAGTTTCATTTATTGGATTAATTGTTGTAAAATATTTGTCTGGTAACGGATTCCGAAAATTTGGCACAAAGCTTCCTTCAGGCCACCGGAAGTTCATTTTGTTGGGCTTACATTTTGTAATTGCTTATATAATAGAGAATATATATTACTGTAGGCCGTAGTGCGAATTATCAGTATCATCAGTGACAATAATTATAATACTCATTCATTCTTTTCTGATTAACCTGATAATTTTAAATATAGATAAATCTGTCATTGGCACCTAACTTTCTCGCTGACTCGTCAGATTTACAGTATATTTCATGCACAAGGGGAATATCGTATTATTTCCTAGCATAATTATCTGTTGCTACGTACAGAATATGATTTTCTCTTGATAATTCTAAGTACCATGATTAATGTATGGTTATAAACTATAAAATCTCTCTTCAGCATCTGAATTTGGAACTACCATTAGGCAATAAAATTAAATTTCTATTTCTTACTGTCCAATGTATATTTGTTTAGCTCTCATCATCGATCATTCGATTTAAATATCTCGTCAATATCTTCAGTCACATTGCTTGGTATCAGATGTAAGTTAAGGAAACAATATTTTCCGGAGATTTGTCATCGTTCAGTGATACAAATGTCAGTAACACAAAATTAACCACTTAATAATAGCAAATTTCCGGAAAAAATATTATTTCCTTCACAATCCTTCTTCCGTCAAAAACATGTGTAAGTTGGCGTCCGACAACTCTGTAAAACAATGACCATCCCACCTTATATGCATTAATGATAAAAAAGTTCGGGATTGAAACGATTTCCGGTTTGTTAGTATATTGATAGTGAATGATTGTTTATAAAAAGAAAAACTACAATCTCGTTCCATCCGATATGCAAAATCGTTCCGTTTCTGGTAAAATTCTGTTTATGGGAACAGTAACAGAGTAATAGAGATATAAACTGCAACAAAGTTATGTGATATAATTTTACGAGTGATATCGTTGAGATGATTTATACTGTTACAGTTTCCTTTGTGTGTATCCAGCAGACAGGAAATACTGGACGCTGCTACTTTTTCCACTGAATGTGCTTACTAAACTTTATCATGTTCCTTTTCAAACTCTGTTGGTGCATTTCATTATTTCATTATTTCATTATTTCATTATTTCATTTAGTTGCAGTTATTCACATGAGTTGATCATTTTATAATATAAGTGTAATAAATGTAATATAAAATCTGCTGAAAAGTGCTAAACGGACTATATTTGGATATTTTTATGTCCAGACATTTTAATACAGAATTACATTTTAGAAACTTATCACAAGAATAAATTTTAACTAAGGTAGGGGGGCCCAAATATCGCCCACTTAAGGGAAAATTAAGTTAAAGGTTAATTATGGGTCATTTTGTTCAAATAATTGTTGAAATACGTAAAGTAGGTATTCAATTACCTTATAACGTAACTTATATTTTTCTAAAACAACACAGTTTCACATTTAAAAAAAATATATGAGAAGTTTGAATGTTTTAACTTAAAAAAAGTGTTCCTAATATCGCCACCATGTGTTCCTAATATCGCATATGGGAATAGTATTGGAAAATTAGTAGAAACATTTAAAAATTGTTTGAAAAAGAATTTTAATCATATTAGTACAAAATTATTTGATTTTTTGTGCAAAAAGTTACTGGCTACAATCTTGACAAACATAAAACTTTTGTTTTTTAGACTTTCTTTTGTCACAAGCTTCATGAAACCATAGGAAACATTTCTTACATTTTAACTAAGTCTCACCATTTTTGTCACTTGAGTAAAAACCATCACAAAGTCCACATTGAGCATCATCACCATCACCATAACTACTGTCACTGTCATCCGTTGACACATAGGGTGGGTCTTCGTCGTCGTCGGTTGAGTCAGGAGACGGCATCCCTTTTTTTCTGTTTCTCTTCTTCTTCTTTGCCTGAGACTTGCTTGAGTCATAAGTCAACTGCCGTTTACCTTTCGTTGTCCTGTCTATAGACCCAAGTAGTGCATTTTTTAAAGGGGAAGCACTGACAACAGCTGCTGATCCAGCCCTGGAATTCGATGTTGTTGGAAGAGAAAGAGACGGTACAGGATTGATGTCTGTAGGGGAAACTGTGATTGAGCTTGGCGATTTTTGTTGAGGTGTCTGTATTTCTTGGACTTCTTCTTCCATTCTAGTGTTTTGTTGGTGATGGAGGAAATCTTCATCGGTGAAAATGTTAGGATTAAATGGCAAAATCCCTGTAGCTGCAAACCCTTTTGTGGCGATTGATAATGTAGCCGACTTTTCATAGGCTTTTCCAACAAGCTCAACTATTTGAAATACCGTAATGGCTCTAAATGGATGGTTTACCAGCCAGTTCTCAATTTCCTGAGCGTAGTAAGTCTTGAAGCTCTTCATAAACGTTTTGTCCATAGGTTGCATGTGGTCTGAAGAATGAGGAGGGAGGCACACCAATGAGACGCCATTTTCACGAGCTAGATCGATCAAGTCTAAATTGCGAGTGTGAGTTGTGTGGCCATCAAGAATCAACACCACTGGATCATCTTTAGTTGGTTTCACGTAAGAAATGAAATGTGTAAACCATTTAGTAAACAAATCTGTCTGTACCCAACCTGAAATATGACAAGCAGCAATACTGCCAGGAGGAGCTCCATCCATCAGTTCAGGCTTCATTCTCTTCCGTGGGAACACCAGCATTGGAGGAACAAAGTTTCCTGATGCTGACATACAAGCAACAATGGGTATGAGGCGACCTCTTTCGGCAGATGACAGTTTATGAACTTCTCTTTTCCCCTTTAAAGATACAACTCGCATGCTCTTGTGCTGTACACTTGTTACACCAGTCTCGTCGACGTTAAATACCCGAGTTGGTGAGAAATTAACGCGCTCTAGTTCTGGCTTGAGAATATCATAAAACTTTTTCACATTTTCAGGTGAAAATCCTTTTATTCTGGCCAAGGACAAGGGTTGTGGTTTCCGTAATGACAACTCAGGATGGCGTTTAAAAAACAGCCGTAGCCATTTCCTTCCTGCACTTTTTGTTTCCTGCGAAAAAGGGTGGGCAATATTGTTTCGTATAGCTAGTTGGAAGGCCATTCTTTTTATATCTTTTGCTGTGAGTCCATAAAAAGACCTTTCCATTTTTAGACAATACTCTACAAGCTCATCCTCCATTTCAGTCGGCAAGACAGGTTTTCGCCCCAAATGGAACTAAAAGAAGCTTTTCTAGTTCGTCTTCACTTTTTTTACGTAATCTTTTAGTGTCGATCTAGGCACCATAAATATTTTAGAGGCTTTTAGCAAACCCATTTCTTTATTTTTCACTGAAATTACTGCCTCCTTCATCTTTAATTTATCCCATGTTTTCCTATGCGCCATCTGAAAAACAAAGAACGAAATGTTTAAAAAATGAGTTCCCAATATCGCCTAGTGGGCGATAATAGGAACACTGCGGTGGGCGATATTAGGAACAACTCCTCAAACAAACATGGCGGCCACTGCAGCCAAACTATTAATTGGATCAAAATATAAAATGGATCAAAATATTACTTAAACCAAAGCTGTTTCCGAAGTTTTTGAATAGGACCAGTAACATTTTGTAATTACCTTAACTCTTAATTTTATACTAATAATAAGTCACATGGGTTTTTAACTCACCTTAGGCGAATATCTTTGAAAAATCACAACATAAAACTGAGACACGCTAACCTTGCCAAACTTTCACAGATTACTCCAGCTGACGGCTAGTTAGTAGTTCAAACGTTTATGGGTAGATCGCAGCACTAACCAGCAAGTTACTGCAGTGGGCGATATTAGGAACATGGGCGATATTTGGGCCCCCTACCTTATATTAAGTTTTTAGCTGTTACACTATTAGAAATGTCTTTATTTGTGTGTAGGGACAGCCATTCCAAGGTGTTTATATTTGTGAATTTTTGCACGCAAACTCTGCAGAGTCTGTTACCCTACGGGGTGTTTCATACTCCTACATTGTTCATCATACTTTCTAAACTGTAATAATTTGGACAAAATAAATAAAAGTGTGTGATCATACAGTATATAGGATGACATTTTATATTGTGGTTATTTTGTAAAAAAATGCCGTTTGTGAGCAATATCAGCAATATTTCGTGTAAAAAACAAGTGTGCTCATAAGATTGTTGCAATTTCATAAACGTAATGTTTTAAAATTGTTTAATCTCTTTCTTTCGGATCACTATATTTCTTTAAAAATGCTGTTATAGTCGGTTGTTTAAGTAATGTTTTATAATCTAGTGATCTCTCTATTTTATTTCTAGATAATCTTCAGTAATACATCCAAGAGTAATGATAGGAACTGTCCTCCCAATAAAGATTAATAACTAATAGCTCCAAACGAGGAAATACGTATTAACTTTGTTAATAATGAAGCCAATTGGCTTAAAAAATCATTATATAACGTCAAGTGAAAAATATACATCATAATCTCTCAGGGAGTTCTTTGATTACTTCTCTCCATAGAAGGTACGGTCATAGCTTCTTGATATTTATTAATAAGGACACTGATGATGAGGGGGCAGGTAAAATACACTTTTAATATGTAAAATATTTAGGTTTCGATTAATACTTCCCAAAATCATGTATCAGATAAATATTAAATAATACTTTAAAAAATTGCAGTTATACTTGCCTTAACTACAGAAAATATTACATTGTATACTTGAAACTTTACAAAACTACTTACAAAAAGAAAAAAAGGATGCAGAAATTAATATAAAATGTCAAAAAGCTACAATAATAGTCACAGTTTTAATTCAATGGCTGTATAAAGTTTCCGTTATATTTATTGTATTAAAATGTATCTTTCTCTAAATTGTAGGATACTTTTTAAATGTATTTTATGCAATCAGTAGAGGTCGCTTGACAGAATAGAGCCGAAAGAGACCATTCTGTAGTAGCCTACTCATTGAACCCTGATTAGTTCAACCTAATAGATCAATCGGGCTTTAACCAAAAGCCATAACTGTTCAATATAGCCCTGCTTAATTACTCTCAACAAATAACAATAACTGCTCAATAACTGCCACGTGTTTGCAAACCAAAACACGCGATATTGAATCGAATCTATTTTACGAATACATTTTGCTTAAAATATTTAATTATGTTAATGCAATATTAACTGTGGCTCTCCAGCTTTCAATGATTTTAATGGATGAAGTGGAGAGCATAGTGTAAAAACATAAAAGAGAATGAGATAATTTGTCAAGATAAAGTCGGCAAACAATAGATGTTTTTACCACTGGAGGTAGAAATCAATCGAGAATCAGAATAAGGTAGATGGGGAAGTAAAAAGTGGGATTATGTAGAGAGCACAAAGGGGTCCACGAGAATTGGAGAATTAGCTACGGTAAAGGAAAACCTGTTACGTGACCAACACAGAAGGTGTAGTCCCACCAACTACAAGACCAAAAGGAAGGGTTTGGGTTGTGTATGATAAAGTAGGCACGGTAAAATCAAGAATGCATCAAATGGTATAGTTTAATATTATTGGTACTGTTTGTTATATTAAAATTAATATTGTTGAACGTGTCATATTTTTAATAATAACGAGTATAAATTTACAGTAAAGCATGATTTATTACCTATTGCCACAACTACGATTTAATTTTCCTTATGAAATGAGAATGAGTGGAAGAAGCCTAGATGAGAACGCTGACCTAATTTGCAGGCATTCTTTTCTGACTGGTAATTTCCTTACAGTTTCTTTTATATTATACTATACAAATTTTGATTCAGGTAACATTACATTTTTAAATGAGTTGAGATACTTTGGAACGTAGAATGTATTTTTAAACTGGTTTAACTAATGTCATACGAAGGTTACAGAGTTTTTTCCTTTGCTTCGTAATCCAAACCTCTCAGATACAAAACGAATCAAGATTTAAATCTGGTTATGTTTCTCTAGTGCATAAATAATTTAACACGTAACTTAAAGAAACCAAGCTATACCAAAACCGTTTACATTAATAAGGAATTAAAATCAATGTGTTGTCTCCAAAACAAGCATCTTAATAAAACTAAAACTATATAATGTCAACTTTCTCTACAAAATAAATATCGCGAATCATTATATTGCTATAAAAAACCACTGTCGACTGAAAACTGGTCAATAATTAGTTACTTTTTATATACAAAAAAAATCATTTTATCGATGTAAACTATTAAATAGTACGAAAATATTTAATACCAATAAAGTGAATATTAATATTTAAATTTCGTGAATATTAACTAAGCAGCATTTATAAAATTAAATCCTAAGTTCTAAGTTATGATAATGTTTTAAGAATAAACCAATTCCAAAACAATACATTTCTAGTTACAGTGAAATTGTCGAAAATATAAATTATACATTTATTTACATATTTGTTTAATTTCTATGATATCATAACCCAAAAAGTTAATAACTACTTTTAAGTTGCACCAGAGTCTGAAACAAAAGAGCAAAACTATTACTGCGCGCATTACAAAATGTTTATCTGCAAACTGTACAATGTTTCAAATTATGCTGAAACAATTGCATATGACAGTTTAACTTATATATTAATTTTTAACTTCGACACATCATCGATTTACTTGAAAATTGAACAATATACTAACGTATTAAATGTTATTAATTAATAAAACTAATTTGTTAATACACTAAACATACAATAATCTAAGAGGCTCAACTAAAATAGTAGAGGTACATACTTACTACAAAGATAGGTGAATCTTAATACTTGGTCGGTTTCGTTGAAAGTTAATAGTCAGCTAAACATCCAAATTGTCAGTGTGTTTCTATTCTAAATTGTTTCACGGAAATCACTTACCGGTCATTGAAACTAAAATATTTAAGAAAAGGTAATGTGGTGGATACACAATCTGTAGAAAAAAGAAGAGTCTTCCTTCTTTTTGTCAAGGAGGGGCACTTCATTTCATGGAATAAAATAAAGCTGAATAATCTATTCACACAACTCTCTGTTTTTAAAATTATGTAAGGTACTTTTAATCCTCAATGCTAAATTAATAACGAAAAGAATTATTCCATTAATAATACTAAAAAAAGATCATATATCTAATGATAAGATTTTACACTATGATTTGAGGACTAAAAAATCAATCATTACTGTAGTACCATTTATATATGTTATTATAGCGTGATAAATTAAAGTACTATTACTCAAAATATTCTAGGAAGAAATATCTCTAGACTACAACCGTTATTCATATTATCCTTTTATAGTCGTTCGTCAGGCATTGAAGGTAACGAGACTTTTAGAAACAATGTTGACAATTTAGAAATTGCAAGCTTATTGATAAATAGATTTATACCAAACCATTATATATGCAACCCTATCAAAAAATTACATATAATATAATAGCAGGTATAAATTCAATCGCAGGGCTTATAAACGTTTTCACTCTAACTTACAGAAACTGAACGCAGCTGACTAGAGCTCATGGAAGTATAAACGATAACGAGATGTACACGTATTTGGTGGTGACAAACGCTTCAAACTCCTATTACAACCATAATTTGTGCAAGCTGGTTTTGATGAAATGTGTATTAAAAAATTTATTTTTAAGATATTCTTAATGACATAAATAACCTACTAATTGGGTTACGTTATGTCATATATTCAGACTCTGAGAAACATATCGTAAAGGCAACATTCAGAATTACATTTAACCACAAATCATGCTATCTCCTACGGATAGAAATGTTCAGAATGCAATGACTGACCTACTAATTGGGTCAAGAATAATTAAGCCAATTTCCTCAACCTTTTTAGCGACGCGATTAAGTACGAGTGCTTCCTTTTGACACTTGACCCTGGTCTTCATAAAACTTTAATTATTGGTCTGCTTCATTGTTAAGCCATAAATTCATTATCCTATTTGGAATTATTCATTACTAGACTATCCCACATTGGATGTATTTCAGTTGTAAATACATGAAATAACCAACACAAAAAAGTACAAAAATATAAAAATTAAAAAAAATATAAATATAATTTACAATGCTGTTATTCATTCATTATTCAGTAAATATTTCTATCAAAAATTTATGAGAACATGCAAGTATTATAATTGATTTATGTTAGAGATGTAGCCTCGAAAAGTGTTTTATAAATATGTATAACACAATATGAATAAACCTTTAACACTTTTTAAACTTTTATTTTTCTTACGATGTACTTACGATGTACACTTTTGTACCTGAAGATGAAATCACAGATTTCGAAATGTACATTGTAAGAAAAATAAAAGTTTAAAAAGTGTTAAAGGTTTATTCATATTGTGTTATACATAATTGATTTGATTAACATATGAAGATATATATGGTAAATAATTATTGAACGTATTAATAATCAGATGCAGTATAACAGAGATTACATTTTATGATTGAAAGACCCGTAAGTTATAACTATAGAAGCGTCTTGACAAGAAAATGTAATTTGCAATTTGTTACTGACAACCTTAAACAGTTGTGTGAACTTTTTCTTGTGAATTATTATCCTCTTTTTTGCCTCCTATTTCCATTAAGAGCTGAAATTGTGTTAACTACATGCAGAATATAGGAAATTCTTCTTCGTCTGGACACGGCTTGGACATACATCCGCACCTATTCAGCTATTCCATGGAGATAGGCTCGTGTTTTAGTAACTATTGACCTACTATACACTTGTAAATACAATATTAACTTAGTTTTATATCACATTTAAAAAGATTTTTAAAACGTTATAATTATATCAACATACAGAGTACCTAAAAATAATAATACTTAATGAAATAGATTAATACTATTTGTTTTAGGCTAAAAATAGAAATACATGAATACCAGTTCTATCTTATGTGACGTTTCACATTGTTTTGTCCGTAGAAATATACCGAAGGTGAGCGATATCTCGTGACTCTTAGTTTCAGGAATGACAACAAACCCTACTGAGCTTGTGTTTTGGTATTTCATAAAATATGTAAACTTCTCAACCGTTGCAACCCAGATCGACGTATTGCTTTGCTCAATATTATTATGAATTGTTGTTTATTTTCACTCTCTTATAGCCTTATTTTTTTCCAAATGATGATTTATTGCCAGCGAAACAGAGTTGGGTGGACATAACAACTTTTACAAATTATGTAATTTAAAACCTATGATTAGAAAATAAACAAAAGTTTAGTTTAAAAAATAATTGCACGAGTCTTATAAATTTAGTTTTTAGTTTATTTAATATAAAAATAAAAATAGTGGCTGATAATTTTGCAACAGATCTGTACCAAAATATATTTTAAGAAACAATTAATCCTGTATGTAAATTTCTTTTGTAAATAAAAAATGTAAATGCAACAAACTGAATACAAAACTAAGTAAAATTAAACTAAACCGGGTAGGAGTGGCATAACAGGCTTTGCTTTGGTTGCATGTAAAATTTAACGTCTACATTTCTTTTCATTCTCAAGGTGTCCTGAGGATAGATATAAAATACAGAAAAGAAAATTTTACATTCCCCTGGCAGAAAAAGAAAAATTTCGTCAGCCTACTAAGTGATAGTCTTTATTGACTGTGCGCCGAATTCCACAATTATAGTCCATGTATAAATAAGTTTTATTTAAAGTTTTAAGTCTGAATTAGGGTGGGTACTACGCAAGAGGGCGGTGAAATAAATTCCATTGATATACAAACAATATAGTTTATATCGATGTTCAAATTTGGTCACTGTCTTTTGACATTCACGTTTGACGTTCACTGCACTACCATTTTTTTTCTTCTTTTTACTGTTTAAAAAGCCACACATTTTAATGTAACAATAACGTATTTTATTTTGCTATTTTCTAGTTGCCATCACAGTTAGCCATATACCACAGCCAAATCCCATGGAATGGTATGCACTACCATATAATGGAGTTGCATGTATATATAACTGAAGGTTCTTGCAAACTGTAAATTCTACATGTCAGTTCGTTTTGAGATATTGTGCAGACCCAGTCAAACGAGGGAATTGTTCCTGGGGAAGAGGCTCCAACAGAGAAAGGTTGCTTCAGTGCCGGTCTGTGGGGTCTTCGGTATACACAGTTCAGTAGGAAATCTTTACGGACTCAGTAAATCTTATATCAGTAAGTCTATTTTCCCGGAAGCCGTTAAATTCACATCGCACAACGAGTAAGAGAATAGAACACTGTAAGAATGTACCAGCAAAGTGAAATCAAGGAACATGGGAAGGATTAACCGAGAAATGGAAGTATTGAGACAGCACATATGGCAGCCTACGGGAATTGAAGAATTGGCTATCCGAGGAGAGACAGTGACTTGACGAGTGAGACAGATGTGCCCACTACTGACCTGACGAGACGAACACGGAGTGGTGTCAGTGGTTTCACCGTTCTAAATTTGGCACGTTTATATCAAGGATGCATCAAATGGTCTAATTTATAATAATTTATTGATCATATTCACACTAATTCATCAATCGCGTCATATTTATATTTAACACTGTAGTACGTTTCGTAAAGTAAAGTAAGGAAATTCATTTCCTTGATTGCAATACACCAAATCTAAAATTACATGTCCTATAAATATAAGTTACCATGCCCGTAGCCTCGGAAATGTTAATGACTGTTAAAGCGTATACCGCGTATACGACACTCATCCGACGTCTAATTTCCTTGCAGTGCCTCTGGTATGAAAGATGTCACTTGCTGGTTGGAGTACCATTAAAACATGTTAATACTCATGTATATTCTAACATACTGGCGAGATTATGGAAAATGTAAATTATTTGAGGCTTTATATCGTCGTTTATGAAGGTTTCGGACATTCGCAATTGTTCACTGATACTAAACATAATTATTCACGTTAAATTTCATTGTCTACTTTATGAAATTATTAGCATTAGTTTATAATTAACCTCCTTAAATTATAATGCCTTCTTCATGTGAGTACTTAACACATAATTTCAATCTGGAAGAAATAAACCAAATTATACAACTATTTTAATAAGCGTAAATCTGGAATTGCAACAAACTTGGGTGAACACATTGCACACTGTCTATTTATAACGTGATCTTGATAATTTTACCAATATTTTTTATAAAACTAACTACACAATAAAGGTAACAACACGTATACTCGCAAGCATCCCCTAATTTATGATTGGCAAGAGGCAAACAACAAATTTGGTTTTTTACCAACAGAAAAATCTTGTTACCACTACAAATCTAATATCTATATTCTAAATCTTAACAATTGCTTGATTAAATACCCTTACAAAACTGGCCGAAAAAAATTAGTTACAGATTATTTTATATAAAAATATTTTCAAAATATGTGTTGTTTAATAACTTAAATTTCATTAAATAGTCTTAATATTTCATCCAGTTTCAACTTATTTTCTGAGAAAAAAATTTTAATAAGAAATAAGTTACCATACCTTAAGTTTAGTTACAAGCAAATTATAAATTTATTTCACTTTTATGATGAAATTATCGACTAAAGTGAGTTACAATTAAGTTCCATGAAAGTCTATCAAATCCAATCGGTTATTTTAAATCATATAAGGCCATAATTAATTATAAATATCAATTTATTTATTGTCAGAAATAGACTCATCCGTCCTTAGACATGAAACGATATATATATATATATATATATATATATATATATATATATATATATATATATATATATATATATGAATTTATGCAAAAATGTTCTACATTAATAATATTATTGATACTAATTTTGTCACATACTAAAAGTTTTGGTGGTTGTTTAAATAAAAGTGCCCAGACACTATGCAGACAAAGGGAAATGAATCTCTCCAGTACTAAATAGTTTTATTAAAATTAACTAATCAATATAATATTTATACATGCATTTATTTCTCCTTTAAATGAATATAAAGTCCTAATACTCAATAGTGCTAAATTCCGAGAATGAAAAACTCCTTTTTATAAGTATTTACGAAAACATTAATCTCATGTTATAATTCACTTTTAATTGTGTACATCCAACATCATCCCGCCGTTCCTTAATACTTGATATAACTAACAGAGTAAAATACTATACTTAATAACTCACTTTATAATACTTTTCTTCATTGATTATCCTGTACTTATTTCTGGCTTATGGCAACCTGACTGGGATTATAATTGATCTGATTAACCCACATAAAAATAGATAGTAATTAATTATTGAACATATGAATAATAAGATGCAGTATAACAGAGATTCCATTGTACAATTGGTTATAAAATAGAAGGCTTTCATAAGTTATACCTATAAAAGCGTCATAACAAGAAAATTTAAATGATCTATGTGTTTAACATTACTGAGAACACGAATCTTTGTACATGACTTACTAAATGAAAATAAACGTAGACTTGTGCTATGAAAAAGTTAATAGTTGTGTAAATCAATCCAATGAAATAATATTATCTTTTTGCCATCTTGATGACAAGATAGTTTTAATAACTTGATGCGGCAGCAATCAACGATTTGTAACATAAGTTGACAACAAGTAAAAGTACTTCATGAAATAATAATTTAAATTGAGAAATCGTCCTAGCAATTCAAAATATGGCTAAAACAACTTTTTACCATAAATAAGAAGAAGAATGTAAATTAAAGTTTCTTTTCATCATGATCTGTCATATTCAAATTTCACTACTGCTATTATACTCTGCTGTGTGTAATGTGTAATATATAAATAAATAAGTATATATATATATATATATATATAATGTTTATTTACATATTACACAAAACAAATACGGCAAAGCAACAGGTCTTTGTAGAATTAAAATTTGTGTGATTTCAGAGTTGATGAATAATGAAAGACTACATTGGCCCGTACTCGTACTCGTTGTGAAACTTGACGATTTCCACAGCGATTTACATTATGGAAACGTCACCAGATTGGGTTTATTGGGTCCATTTATAAATAAAGCAAATAGAACTGTCTAATGATTGAAGTCTTGTAGAACTCCTCTCGGAACTGGCTGAAGACCGCTCTTCGAGTTAGCGAATATTATAATTCGCTTAACTAGTCTAAATTTCAAAATCCACATTTCCAAGCACGACTAAGTAATAAACCAACAAGTTTGAATATATATATATATATATATATATATATATATATATATACGTACATATATATTATTATAAAATTACATTATGATATTTTTTCTTGATTTTAGAACAGTTATATACTTGCGGAGTGACAAGAGAACAAATTTTACGGGAAACAAAACCTACAAAATGTATCTATGGGTAACAACTTTTATAAAATGTAAATAACTCTTCATTGGAACTCAAACCTGATTCTCTCACTACGGTTTTAATAAATATGTAAGCCATGATATAGTCAATATACACATTAGTAATTCGAAGTAGAAACGGTGACCATATATTTTTGTTTATTTTAAAAACTTTTACTTTTCCCTCCTTTATCCCCTCCAATAATAAGCCTGATTAAACTTCAGTACTTTGTATCCACAGTGCCTTGTATAGTTATGTAATGTAGCTAGATGATGGATATGATGCTTTGTCCCCATGACGTCATGAAGTTTACGTGAGCTTGTTAGCGGCCTTTGACAATAAGGCCGTGACGCAAACTACGTTACTCTTCTCTGCAGCTAAATATGTCTCTTCCACAATACAGCTGGCATTATCAGTTAAACACTAAGGTATTCAATAGAGAATATAACTTAAAGAATACAGCACAAAATGTTTCATTGAATGTGTAATGTTTAGTTTTCAAATACTTAACGTTACAATGATAGAACTTTGCGTACTTTGTGTTACCTATTAATAGAAAATAATCCATCGGTTTCAAATTTCCTTCCGTTTGTAAAGGTTTGATAAAATATTTCTAGATTAAGTTTGAAAAAAATGCAAAAAATTCAGAAAAAGTTCAAAATGAGTAAAACATTTATAATGAAACCAGTAAATCGTGTATTGAAATATAAACAACTGTGACACATAAATATAAATAAGGAGTTATGTTTATTTTCAAGTCGTGTTTCACTTCATTACTCCACAAAAGTGTAGCAATAGGATTTGTGTAAAAACCTTCCATTAAAAACATTCCCCAAACTATTTCCACGATGAGAAATGTTTTGAACCCATTTGAAACCTTTTGTGTATTGAAGAAGTGAAACTAAAATACGAGGGTTTTCCATTAGGTTTTTGTTGTTTAGGTTTCCGTTAGGTTGTTAGCCGTTAGGGGTGGGACTATCATGGCCATTTTGATGTTTTATAATAGTAATTTTAAATGTGTTACTCAATTAAAAGTCCAAGTCGTGAAGTGCGGTCGGTAATACGGTTTTCGTTAGCTAAGCACAATAAACGAATTCAGATGTATAACCAAGTAAGTGACGTAAGTTTTTTCGTTAGTTGATTTTAACTTTAGTGTACAGTTCTTAGCAGAAATATAATAATTTAACCAGAGTGTGCCTAAGTTTAAGAGGTAAGTTGTTAATATTTTTTAATCAATTAATAGTTTAACCACCATATTTGGTCTAGAAACTGAGAGCCAATTTTCTATGTATAAGCACACAACCTAGTATTATATAGTAAACAAGTATGTCGTCAGCCATGAAAGTTTTGGTGAAGGTCGAAATGGAAGTGTATCTAAAGGGTTAAGCATATGAAGTTATAGCTTTCACTCATATTATATGTTTTATAGGTTTTATTCAATAAAAACATACCGTTAGATAGATAAATTATATCTGTACCTTTATCAGATAACTGCAGTAGATAAAGAGTGGAGGTATTACCGTTTATTTACGCGTATGAATGCGGATTTTAAAGTGAATCCAGCTAAAAAATATCATCTGAGGAAAACTTTAGTTTTCATATTTTTATATTAATAATTTAATAACTAGTATTTACAACCCTTTTGATTCCTACACCGACCTCCACAAAATTATTAATGTTTCTTTTGCTTTATTTATTTACTAACTCGTTCTTTGCCCTTGCTTAAATAGCTATTGATATAAATAAATAAACGTTTGATTTACAATTATTATTGAGTTTATTTGTCACATGTATGATACAGGGTTTCGTGAATTATACTGCCATGGGCACATAAAAAATATATCCAACATAGAAAAAGCTGTGTTGCATGTTAGGTTTCAATTTATAAAAAAAATTAGGTTTGAATTTTGAAAGATTTGTATCATAAATTGGGTAGATCTTACTCGAGTCCAAGTCCAGTTTTACTTTGTGTGTTCCATTGACACTTATTCATCTTCCAATCATCCTTGTCGGTTTAATGTGGATTTAATGCTGGTAGTAGTAATCCTTGAAGATCTGAGAGTTCTGGTTGCCATCTAATACTCGAGTGGTCATTATCTAGTAAATGTCTATGCTGTTCTTTTGCTAAAATGGAGTTTCACCAGTTTAACACAAATAATAAAATGTATGACTGTATTTAATAACTCAAATGTTGACTAACTTTGTGTTTTTTAATACATTTCTTGACGAAAAAGGTTCTTATCATTATCATATTAAGTCATCATTGAAGAGAATAAATTCCATTATTGTAAAGTCGCCAGCTGATCTAAATTCACTTTATAACTCCAGGTGTTGTAAACTTACTTTGCATAACAATCTCCTTGTTTTTGATATTAAGATTTAATGTATTTTGTGGTATTTTGTCTAAAGAAATTAATTTTTTATGTATTTCTATCTTATTTGTATGATAATTTGTTTTACGTTAATGTTAACTCTAAAATAGGTAGCTAGTTTATCTTAATTTTAAAATTAATTTATTGTTTATTATTATTAAATTTATTTAAAATTTATATATGCTTATTGTAAGTTATCTAAATTGTATGGGTGTATGTTCTTCTTCTTGTATGAATTCCTGTGTGTGTGTGTGTGTGTGTGTGTGTGTGTGTGGTGTGTGTGTGTGTGTGTGTGTGTGTGTGTGTGTGTGTGTGTGTGTGTGGTACACTCCTTTAGTTATTTAAAAATCTTTTATAATCAAACATCAAATAATATGAACTATTAACTTTTCAATACAAAACTGTAATGAAATCTAAAGTGCTTGACGATTAATTTTACAATTTGCGGACATTTCTCTACCGATTTCAAGAAAGAACCAGGATTTTTGCTTAAACATTGCAAATTTTCTCTCGGTTCCTGGACTTACTTTCATTTTTATAATTAGTAAACTCAAAATACAAATTTTGTATTAAATACTAAATATAGAGCAATAATGTTATTATTGAACTACAAAACATCACATATAGAGCTTATTAGAATAAAATAATATAATTTAAAAAAAAAATAAATAAAAAAAAATAATTTAAAGATGCGATTCATTTATGTATTCCTAGCAAGGTCATCAATCATATCCCATACTGCTGTGTATATGGACTTTATTTCACTATCATATGCATGGAACAAAGGATTGTTGAATACATAAAAGCAGAATATTGAATTAACAACAAACACAGGTTATGAGTGATCAACTACTCAGTATAAAATATATACCCAATTAATTAATTAAAACATTATTTAGATCTCCATTATCATACTTCACTCAGTGTAAGGAGATGTCAGTAACAGATGCATAGCCAAAGACTTTTCAGAGTGGTAACAACTTTTATTGGATCTGAAAATGCCGAGTCACAAAATAAGATTGAGACTATTTAAGGTCTTCTGGAATGTTTCAATGAGGTTACTACCTATCAAACTTTTCTTAACACGCATTAACATTTAACATTATTTATACTTTCAGATTTCTAGTGTGTAAAATATATCGTATGTTATGTAAGGGAACAAGTAATAATATATTTAAGGTTTGTATTTTATATGTTATTCCTACATATATTTGTATTATACAATTGCCGCTGAATCACCAACGCAATTTTAGCAAATATTATTTTTTTCTTTTGAGAACATGTCTTTATTTTAGTTAAAATTACATTTTAAAACAAAACATGTTTTATATTTTATTATTATGATTTTGCATAGTCCATTAATATGCATAATTCAAAACTTTGGTAAATTTATAAAACTGACAGTACTCCCCTACTTAGTATTTCTGACATAGTAAAGAATTGAACTTAAATTCCTCATCGTATAACCTGCAGTCACTAAAAATCAATTATTGTATATACAGATATGTTACAAGTGAGTTCAGATTTTGTTTATATTATGACCGCAATTTGGAACATCTATGAGATAAATGGTAACGATGATAACATATTGTCATTTTTGGAATATCATAATTGAATAGTAATATAAATTAAATCATTAAATGGTTATTGTTGTTGTATTTTAAGTTTTAACGTAGTTTAAACCGTTACCACGTACGTACCAGTAGCCATGATGCGAGTAGAGACAATGCGATACGTCACGAATACAACAGCCCCAGTTGAGCTCACGAGTATCACAACTGGAAATGTTCAACATCAATCATCTGTCATATAAAATCTCTTCCGGTCGAGAGATTGAATGACGTCAATAAAACAAAAACTGAGATAGTTTTCGCACAACTGTCTGAAGTTGATATCGCAGATACTAATAATTTTACTAGACTGATAATAATTGAAATAGAAATAAAGTTTTATTTTAAAAAATATGTGTAGAAAAGTTTGAAAGATATTATAATATAAAAGACAAAATAATGAGTAGTTCATACAGTTTTGAAAGTTACTATAGAAGTTTTCAATCTGCTGAAAAACGTGTGAAAATTAGTTTATCTATTACAATTCTGCAAGGTTGCTATCAACATCTTCTGTTTCGATTTATAATTACGAGCTCGTATTTAGAACACTCGTATGTTCTTGTCAGTAATTTGTGTGAAGCTAATAAATACACTTTAAATCACTACATAGTGAAACTTTGTTCAGATAATTTTTTATATTTATTCTTCCTAACAACTTAGTATGGATGGTAAAAATGTTATAGTTTAACTAGCAGGTACCCGCGGTTCGCCCGCAATTTCGCAGGTGTTGTATTTGTATGAGCACTTGTGGTTCGAGTGAATTATACTTCCGACGCCATTGTTGACTTTGCCTTCTTCCCACGATCAAGAAAATATACATACATACACAGATCTGAGAAGCTTACTTTTGTAAAATCCAACTAATTTAGGTTTCATAAGTCTTATAATATAAAGTAAAAGTTAGACTACCCACTGCTTTTAATGCAATTTAATATTCTTTGCACGTATATAACCGTTGATGGTTCGAGTGATTTATATTTCCGACGCCAATGTTGAGTTTACCTTGCCACTATCAAGAGATACGTCAAAAAATTTATATTTATGGCCATTGTAAATAATCTTTTTCTTAGTACGTTTTGTTCCATCCTTGGTCTTGCCTTTGTTCAGGATTTAGAAAATATATATCACTGATTAGAGAAACCTAATTGTATTATAATTTAACAAAATAGGTTTTTATAACAGTCTTTAAATTTATAGTAAACGTTAGAAAGTAAAATGTTCTTTTAGATCTAACATTTAATATTTGATAAAACTGTATATGTAAAAGTACATTGACAACGACACTAAGAGTTTGTTACTTTCTTAAATAAAGAATATATTGATATTTTAGAATATGTAGAGCTGGTATTGTTACATTACTTCAAAACTATATTCTAGCGGACTTTCATCTAGCATAGTTCTTTTCGACTGTTTCTAAGGTAGTCCTCTGCTTCAAATTCTGAGTATGGTATGTTTTAGAACATTTTCTAACGTAGATGAGTACTAACCTAATCGATAAAATCTAAAACCGTGAGAATGCACTCATTATAAGCATAAACAAATTGAAAATAATAAACAATGCTTAAACAGAACTGTTGATTACATTAGATATGCTCTTTTAATTAATATTGTACAACTTTAGAAACCAAGATGTGATTTTTCGCTACTTTCAAGACAAGTGAGACGGAGTGCTTTTCAAAATAGAAATAGGCTTGTATTTATCCCCGGGACCGCAAGAATGTCCATGTAACATTTCAATTGCACAATCAGTAGAATAGTTTACGCGTGAGAGCAAAGCAAAAAAACAAAGGCACTTTCGCATTTGTAATATTATTAGGTTTCAAAAGAATTTAAAACGCTGACATATCTTGTGGAGTATTCAAAAAAATATCAGGTCGATCGTACTACCTAAATTTGAAATACTTACAGTTTTAAGCACATATGCAATGGCAATAAAACATCGATATTATTTCAGATATTTTATCGCCTAAATACCATACAAAAGAAATGTACCTATAAAATATAAAATCAAAATGTGCCACTTGATACTACAGAATAAATATTTTATAATAAACTTGAAATACTAACTACGTTGCTTATTTAGCAGAAACCATTGATGTCAAAAATAAAATTATATGAATTTGAAAAGAATGAAATTAACACAATAATAAAGTATTTCTCTAGATTAATCCTAATTCTGATATAATATACTGTATTATAAAGTAATTATTATTATTATTATTATACATGTATTAGTAGTACTATGCATGCAAGGCGATTGTTCGATTATTTATATAACACAGAATATAATCATTGCCAATTTAGGGTTTCCACTGATGTTACAGAACCACCTAACCGATATTATCCATATCCTCATTTTAGTCGACATTCACGGAACCAATGCTGAAGTAGTGAATGGTTGAGTGAATAAAGCGATTGAACGAAATTACTGATTGAATGACTAAACGAATAAATTGACTGAGGGTTACAAAACTTCTGATATTGACAATACATCAGCTTGAGTGATCTGAGCTTTCCACTTGCAGGAAGCGTCTTTCAAGACCACAGACATAGCCGAATCCTGGTTTATCCTTGTTAATACATCACTATAATGACAAGTCCAATTACTGTCTCTTTTTTATATTTACTGCTATTTGAAAGTTATTATTGGGCATCATCATTGTATGGGCTTATTGAATTACTACAAAAAATATTTATGATACAGTTTAAAATGGTTAAAACATTTTGTTCTATCTTAAGTAACTATGATAATTGATACATTACTTTGCTTACAATAGCAAAGTAAAATACATAAGTAAAGCTATGGTGTAGAGGAATTAAATATGTGTTGGTTATAATATACAGTAATGCTGAAGAAATGAATGTTTCATACATATGTTCGAGAAGTGAAAATTACACATTTTCAACAGTACCGTATTTTTTACCATTCCAGATAAGTATGTAAGATCAAATTCATAACAATAGTTTCTTCCCAGTGTATTTGAAAATATGAATGATCTCTTAGTATAAGCCAGCATCTAATTTAGTTTAATAAAGAAATAAAAGAAACTGATAATCAATCACACTCTGGTTATTGAGAGTTTAATAGCACAAAATATGCTAAACATTGTTAAAGTGTGAGGACAGTATCATAAACGTACATTTACAACTCATATACATGTACTTATCTGCCGTAATAAAATATTATATAATATGGTAATGTCAACTAAATAATTATTTTAAAGTATCGTTACAAACCAGTTTCATCACCACTCTTACTATTGTTCTAATTCATAAACGTAATTGAAAGTACCAAATAACCGGTATCATAACAAACCTATCTGTTTACTAAATTAATATGTTTTGTACGTTTTCAGATTATTTATATTTTATTAATGGTTTTATTAAATATTGACAAGTAATATTCAATGGTTCTTAATTCA
Source organism: Homalodisca vitripennis (assembly GCF_021130785.1). Taxonomy (NCBI): domain Eukaryota; kingdom Metazoa; phylum Arthropoda; class Insecta; order Hemiptera; family Cicadellidae; genus Homalodisca; species Homalodisca vitripennis. The sequence continues at coordinate 78,901,921 of NC_060207.1, forward strand.
ATGTAATTGATTACTAATATGTAAGGCATTTCTATTGTTTTTAAAGGTTTACGCTGAACTAATGTTACGAGAATATATAGATTGTTTGTTACGTATAGTTGTACAAAATTTTAAAATGTTATCTCAAATCACCTTGTACAGTAAATATGCGAACAAGATAAATATATCTTTCACTACCAATTAACAAATGAATTAGTCCATTCATATTAAGAAACCTGTAAATAATGTATTTATAAGAACCGTATGTTACTTATGCATCATTGGAGACTATAATAGTATACTGTAGTAGTATTAAAATCGTCACAATACATTAAAAATAATTATAAGAATTCTTAAATTTTGTTCTCTCCCCAAATACCATTACAGGAAAGAGATGGCTTATTCGACCAGTTTTTATAGTAATGAAAAATAAGCATTACTTGGTGAATAACAACGTACAAAATATAGACAAAATAGTTGAAAATACCAAAATGAATATTCTATCTGTCATACACGTACACAATGTTCACCTGATTTAACAATTAGAATACCTCTTTACCTAGTTAATACTATATTTTGAACTTTAAGTGTCTATGATGTCGAAACGATGTAAAGAGTTTCATTTGGAGTTTCTTTATTATTGACGTTTTTGGATTTCTTCAGACGAACATGACACCATACTGCAGGAGTCAATTATGTGACAGCTTTAAAACCAGACCCCTCACTAACAGGAAGGTAAATTGGAACTAAACTCCACATTAGCACTGAATGAATCCCACCACAGCTACGTCACGAGTCGTTTATACTAGTTATAACTTGTCACCTGCTCAACTATTTCCCTGAGGTTAAGGTATCTCCGTGAATACACTGAGTTAGTGATATTGATTTCTTATATATTCCCCAATGAGCAATGTTATTTGTATTAGCAATTGTATGTATTGCACTAAAAATTAAGTCTATACTACTGTAAATTGCCATTAAACATTTAATACAGAATTTGTAAATTTTGTCATTTACAAGGAGGGGAGTATACGAGTTAGAATTTAGAAAGATAAAAAACCTTTTCGTATATTTTTCTTTAACTAAAGAATAAAAAAAACTTGGACCCACCAAATGGCCGGAAGTGACAATTTGCCAAATCGTAGTAACAGGATTATTGATTATGTGAGTCGAAATGTGAGATCTTCCTAATCAATGTAAACTTTATTTGTCCACTTATAAAGTGGCATGTGCTAAATTAACAATCCACAATTTGGTTAAGGAATGATTATATGAAAAATGTGTTGTATCATTCTGTTCTGAAAATATACGTATATAAAATTCTCCTACCTTAAGAAATATATTCTAAAATCCGTTATTTTTATAGTTACACTTGGTACCAATTATATTCTTTATGCATATTTTACACCTTTGACATCCTTAGTGTTCTTTCTTGAGGGAGAAGATTTGTATTTTACATTATTGTGGAAGTTAGGTGACGATAAATGAAGATGCACACAAGAGTCATCTAAGATTGTTAATGGATCAATAAATCATTTTTCTTTTTCATTACAAATGGGATGCAGCTTCTGCGCTTAAATTTCTCAGCACTTTTTCCGTGTTCTAAACATAAAATTGATTATCACTTATTGTAGGCCAATTTTTGCAGACACAATATTATTTGAGTAGGCACCTTACATAAAACTGAACTCTTTATTGTAGATAGAAAGAATGGCGCACATAATTTGCATTTAGCATTGGCATATATCCTATGCGATGGAATACGTTTTTATTTCTTTGTGAGCCCAAATAGATAAGATTTTTTGTCTATAAACAAGACTTAAGAAAAACCTACTTTTTATTACTATTATATCACGGTACATATAGTACAAAATCTAAAATAATAGAACAGAAAGTCTATTTTAAACGTCGGATTTGATTTCAGACTGCGTTGAGTCGCGATGTGGTACCCACCTTAACTACCGGAAACTGAATGTCTGGTTTCCAGTACCTTACACGTACTGGATAATTTATTTATACCATATTGATAGTACCAAAAATTAGTAAGGAATTCAATTTAAAAAAATTACTCTAAGTGTTCAAAGGGGTTCGGTGGAAATACACCACAAACATATTACATTATTTGCAAGAAAAATATATATATTAATAAGTTACAATAATGGAGAAAACCAAGTCTGTGAGTCGGTAATGGTGAGTTGGTTTGACACGGATTTCAATAAATCGATTTAAACTTAAATATATGTAGATGAATCATGCCTACAGTTGTAACTCAACAAAAATAGAACGTATAAATAACCTTATCAGTAATTTATATTTTAAAAACTGGTATTTTGATAATAATACTGTAATATAAACCCTTAGCCAATTTAAAGAAGATCGTTGGCACGATTAACATAAACTAGTAAGCCGAGGTTCCTCAACTAGCGCTCCTTGAGGTGTAGCTCCCAACAAGGGCCCGTGGCTAAGAAGAAGGAAGTACCTCGGCACGATTACCCTATACTAGTCAGCCAATGTTCCTCAACTAGCGCTCCTTGAGGTGTAGCTCCCAACAAGTGTCCGTGGCTAAGAAGAAAGAAGATCCTTCGCACGATCACCGCTTACTAGTAAGCCGAGGTTCCTCAACTAACGCTCCTTGAGGTGTAGTTCCCAACAAGAGTCCGTAGCTAAGAAGAAGGAAGATCCTTGGCACGATTACCGTAAATAAGGTGCCGGAGCCTACCACGGTTTTATAGTATTATAAGAGACATTATTTCATAAAATACCCTTTCATTGTCTAAAATCCATAAAAAAGTAAAATAAGAGTAATCTATGTTGAAAATTTTAAATTTCATAATATTATATTACGTAATATAATTATGTTATTAACTGTGTATATCTAATTGTTTATTATTTATTTAGAGGTTAATGTACACTGATGATGGTTAAAAACCGAAACACGTGTATGTAATAAAAAGTTTTAATTTAAAGGGTTTTAGTTATTTTCATTTCATTAATACATATAATTACGTCATTAATTGTTAAATTATTTCATTAGATGAATAAAATGTGCGTTCTCTGAAGGTGTGTTAATAAACACTAAATCTTTAATTTTGATATTTGTTTATTGTGAAACCATAGATTATTACAAATTGATCCTATGCTTCAAATTAGAATTCAGTTCGCACAGATAAATTCTTTTTGCCTTCCACACACTAACTTGAAGACGTACCCTACCTCCCTACTGATCAGATTGGAGAAGGTCTGATTGAATCAATCGCCTTATCTAAAAGCTAGCTCAGTAGGGAAAAGATCGATCTCTAATCAATCTATCCACGAATTTCCACATACGTGGAAAAATTTCCCTTTTCTTACAAAATAAAAAGCGTTTCAAATACATTTATGGAAAGTATTAAACTTATTATGTCGAGTTAACTTTAAAAATAATACGCAATACCCAAAATTTTAAATTTAATTAACGAAAATTAAACTATGACTATAAGATTTGCATTAATTAAAAAACTGTTATTTTGCAGGAATGCAGTTATTTTTAAAATGTTTGACGCAAGGTCTATTCCATTTTAAGGGGACTGGGATGGTCCATTTGGTAAAGAAACTTCCTTTGTGTTATAGCAATACACGTTTTACTCGCGATTCCCGAACATTTGTGTTTTTTTTTACATATGTACCTGTATCTCAAAAACTATAAAGGATATAAGCATGATCTTTTTTTGGTTTTATTCCACATAATATGCCTTACATTTTTAATAGACAACCTTTTGAAATACTGCTTGGAAAAAAAATTATATCTGATCATATGAGGAAAAAATAACAAAATGTCATATATATTTTTATAAATTACCAAAACCTTTTACCTGATGGACTTTTTATAAACCCCTCTGCTAAAAATGTAAAGAAAAGGTTCATCTTCAAAATAAAACAAAAATTAGTGCTTTATCTTTTATGGTTATTGAGATAGAGGTACATAAAGTTTGTTAAATTTAACATTGCAGGAATAGGACAAACCCAGTCCCCTTAAAGTAAAAGGTTCCACTGTGTGCTAAGTATCTATAGTATACATGTTCCAAGCCAGCCGTTTCTCCAGTAGCAGAAAGATAGGCTCCGCTGGAACCACAGTTAACGATACCTTGGATTTAGCTGCCCTATGCGACACAATTTGTTGGGTTCATAACTGTAATTAGTTACTTTTAATATTTTGAAGCATTCTGTAATGATCATTAATAATCAGAAAATATATTCTAATTAAAAGGATTAAATTGTAACATAATGAGCAGGAAATAAATTTTTATCCATCGCAAACGGCATTGAAGAACTTACTAATCGAAGACAAGCACAGTACGGAAAGATGTCGCTTTACATAAGGTCGTATATTATTTTAATAACGTTAATTTCATATAATTGAAATCTGATGCATAGTAATAAAATAAGCGAGTACTGAGGATCATTGTGATTAAAAGCATTTTAGTACCCAATTACGTGCCTGTAACATCAAATCATGTAAAGCTTAAATAAAATGATCGTCAAAATTGATTGTACAATTAAAAAAGTATTTAGGAATAAATTTATGAATAATATTATCACTATGCAATAATCGTTATTTTATTAAATACTCTATTATATAAAAATTTTATGGTGTTTGCATGTGTCACTCAATCACGTAAAAACTAACGGACCGATTATACTACAAAATTTACATGGACATTCTTGGGGTCTGGTTAACATAAAGGCCAATTGTAGTTACGAAAATACCTACGAGCTACGTGACAAAAAGTTGCAGAGAATCCCATTATTTAGTCTTTTCAACGACTGTCAACGACAGAGAAAGAAAATATGTAGGTAAATGTTTTAATGTTTAGTAAAAATATACTTTTAACAATTGACTTTAAAATCTTAAGTATGCAGTGCTCTATATATTATTATATATATATATTATATATTATATATATATATATATATATATATAGAGCTTCTTAGAAAAAGCCATTTAAATACATTTTTATTGTGTACACACACATGCGCGCGCCCGTTTGTGTCTGTGTGTTTGTTTTCCTTATATGGGAAACAAGGCAAAGTCAATAATAGCACAAAAACACTAAGACAAAATAAATGACAATACTCATAAATATATACTTTTGGCCTAGTTAATTGATCGTGGCAACAAGGCAAAGGGAACTTTGGAAATATAATTCACTCAAACAATAAGTGTTCATGGACGTTCAAATCCTACGTATTTACTGCTAGTTATATATAATTACCCTAAAAATTAATAAAGTGTCTTCAGTTTAATTATATGACACAATCACACATGAAACTTACCTTTCTCCCAAATCAAATGAAATTTAGAATTGTCAGTGCATTATAATAATAGGAAACATTGCATAATTACATATATAATTTATTATTTTAATTAATCCTATAGGTAATTCATTATTGAGTACCAATCTAGTACATTATTAGGAATTTGAATGAAAAAGCAATGGAGAGTTCTCTGGAAAAAGCTAAAATAAACACGTTGTTTGTTTACATTTTATTTGGTACACCTCGTACTCTTCTAGATGTGATTTACGCAATCCTTAGGTTATTTTGATTTTAAAACTCATTTGAGTCTTTTATTTATTTCTAATATAAAATAAATCAGAACATGGCTTTTTGTAAAATGTTATGCTAGCAACTTAAAAACTGAATAAAACGTGCTTTCAACTGGGATTAACATATTTTATTAAGATAAGAGAAAATGAATAATGCAAAGTAGGAAATAAAAATACTGTTGTATTAAGTAGCCTACACCACGAACATGATATTTGCATTTTCAAATTTATTAAGGGGTGTTGATTCCATTTACTATCATGAAGCACAGAGTTAGTTAATCACTGCCCTTTACGGCTTTATCCAGACTAAAGGGCTGGTTTACATAAGTTGAGTAAAGTAGGAATTGATTAACCGAATGATTTGTTTTTGATAACCTTTTTGACAAGTACTTTGTTTACTGAAGCAAAGGTACGTCAAATATAGAAGCCTATATTACTGTATACATATATTTAAATTGTTCCAGAAATATTTTATGCTAAAATATCTTAACACAAATAAAAATGTAACTAATCAATAATTAATTTGTTGTTGGAATATTTTATTTGTTATGTGTTTAAAAGCCATTGTTCCAGGTACATCGCAGATGTGATTGTATGTTGAAAGTAAGACATCAGATAAAGTTTTGTGTTATGTGTTTGTATACAGGAGAAATAAACCATTATTATTATCAAGCATTGTAAACTGTCAGCAGGGGTTAGATAAACTATCCCAACAATCAATGTGTGTGTTTAGTTTATAGTAGCCTGTTTTCAGAGAAGAACCGCAGTCACGTGTGTAAGCCCTTAAACACCGCACCGAGATGAGTACACCGCACACCGCAATGTTTGATAGTGTCACCACTGTACTGGGTTAACCCGCATGACGCGGTATAAACAGCAGTATAACTAATACTGGAATATTAAATTGTGGTCACAGTTGCTGCAGTGATCCTCAAGTATAGAATCATAAAAATAAGTACTCTGTTACAAATATGAGTAAATAAGTGTACTTTAAACAAATAAGTGTACGATATATTATTAATGTGTCATAGAAAGCAAGTTAGCAATTTCTAGCATGCAAGAATTTGCTTTCATCTTCTAAAACAACATTTAGCTAAATCATTTTATGTATATGTTTTTTTTATAATGTATCTATATATTATTAGTGAATGACTACTACAGTAAAATCTTTCCATAAATACATGAGATTAAAAAACCTGTATACAGCAGAAATTAAAACAATTATTTAGAGCACTGCAATTTAAATTTATTTTACGTTGACACTAAATTACGTTTATCATAAAAATAAATATATTTTTTGCTCTTCTGGTTCATGGTAAAACTAAGTCTTATATTTACGGAATTGCTTATAAAATTAAATGTTTTCATTTTATGTTCAATTAAATAATAATAACGTATGTTATAAAAACTTACAGGTAGCACTAATACCCTATATTTATGCATCTGAATTTTAGGCTACGGTGTCCAGACTTTGTTTTTTTTAGGAGATACAATAATTTCAGAATCTATAGAGAACGTTTATAACTTTATGTCGTTTCTAAGTGTTTTATATTTACAATATTAAGCATCTGTATCATTCCTATCATACTGTTTTGTACAACGTTATTACTCTGAAGTGTTTATAGTAGCTAACGTAATAAAATGTTATTTTAAATAATTAGTGCCATATATAAGATACAATATTCTAGGAAAGTTGCTAGCATGTGTGTGTTTTTATATTTTACATAATTATATGAAGAGATATATTTGATTATAATTGAACTTTTAAGCTTCTGGAACAAATAAATATTAATGAGTGTTTCAATTCTGAAGGATCATGCCTTAAAATTTGATATCAATATCAGTGACTATGAAATATTTTAGATCATTTCAAATTTTAAGTAGAGTTTCAGTTTTTGTGCTGTGGTAACGATTTTGGAATAAAAAAAATCAAATACGTTTTAACGAGTATAAATATCCAAAAGTAAACCACACGTCAAAATCTTTAAGCAGTTGATTTCTTAAAAAAATATGACGACCTTTGTAGCTCTGTACATTTAATGTAAATCTTGTTTTTAATTCAGATAAAACATAGTGAGTACAAATAGCGAGATTAGAGTCTAATAACATTATTATTTTATTTAATATAGAGTCAGATTGAAGTAAGAACATTTATTTTATTTGAGTGATCGTAAATTATATTTCTTTATATTGCTAATTTATCTCATCGAGACCATTATTTCCAATATTACTTGATGGAAAATTTCATTATACCCCCTCCTTGTTTAATAATCATCTATAATCCTGAAATCATTCAGAAACTTACTATGATGGGTGAAATTTCATATCTATAAAGATTTCTTCATTCTAAAACTTTTAATGTTAAGATGGGTGGTAATTTCGTTTTATCCGTTATTATGTGTTCAGTTATTATTTTGTTTTGTAACTATTATTGTAATTAAAAATATTAAGTTTAATCAATGAGCGAACTAGAGATACTATCTGGTGTCACTCCAATACCAATTTTAAATTTATTTCCCTTCAAGTTTTTAATTTTAATACAATTTATTATACGACATTATATTTTTGATATGAAATAAAACAATTATGGAACTATCTAGCTTGTTCAATAATAATAAACAATATTTTATGGGCTGTAAAATAACTATTCACTTATTGTATAGCATTCGTCACTTAATTCATCTTAATTTAAGAAAATTGTTTCGAGCACAAAAGTAAATTTAACATAACGTTTAAAAAGTATTTATACGAAACATGACACATTTAATTGAAGTACGAGTATACACAGTCAGTACAAGTTACGTTATATTAAACTTGGTCAAATTTAACGGTATTTATATAACAACTTTATATAAAAAAATATAAAAATAAAATTTATTAAACTTTAAAAACTGTTAAAAACTTTAAAAATTGGTTAATCCTAAAATACTTGAAACATAATTAAATATTTTAAACAGTTTGGCCTCTTAAAACTCTAGCTCATGGTCCGCGAACTCAGCAACACCTAAAAGGCCCCCTACTAAAAAGAAAAATATTTTTAAACTGTGCTTCCCTGTGTCCCTCACACCTAGTAGAAGTACATTGATTAATCTGTCTCCGACCTCACGGGGTAGAGCTTGATAAGCTCGGAACCTGTGCTGTGCTACCCTTAACACATACCTCCTTTAACGTTATAGCCATGCATGTCCCTGCCACTTGTGGTTTCACAGTTGTACCGACAGTTAAAGACAGTTTCGAACATATACATGGATAGGAGTGTCACCAAATCGAGCCTTCTAAAACTCACCTCTAAAACTACATGACGCTACCAATGACTTGAGGTCATTTACATAAATTAAAAAAGTTCAGGACCTAAAATTGATCCCTATGGGATTCCGTATTTAACGAGCAAAGTTTTTAACTGATTTTCATTTAGCTGAAAATATTGGGATCTATCATGTAGATATGATTTGAGCCAAGTGAATGGTGTACTTCCGATCCCTCAACTATTTAACTTCAAGATCAGTATTTGATTACCCACACAGTAATCACAAAACACACACACACACACACACACACACACACACACACACACACACACACACACACACACACACACACACACACACACACACACACATAAGTGTCGGAGTGGCTAATTAAAAATAAACTTTTAATCAATATTTCAAAATCAAAATGTCTTGTTTTTTCAATCAATCCAATGATAAAGATTATTTAAGACATGATTTGAACTCAGTTTGTCATTCACAGTGCTGTATGTATAACTGTACCTGTTCCAATATTGAGGTTGTGGATAGTGTAAAGTATCTGGGCTTATATGTTGATAAGTATTTGAAATGGGACCACCACATAGACTTTTTATCGAAACGGCTAAGGAAAGTAAATTACTCTCTATACCATCTTAAGCAACACCTTAAAGATAAACACATGAAGCAACTATATTTTTCTTGGTTTGAGAGTATATTAAGATTTGGATTAATACATTACGTTGGAACATTTAAAACTATTCTAAAGCCAATAATAATGGCGCAAAGACACGCATTACGCATAATGTTTGGTCTACAAAGAACAAACCGAATCAGCTATATTTTTAAAGAAAATAATATATTAAATTTTGACCAGCTGTATAAGTTTTGCTTGTTAATGCATATACATACATATACATAAATATTTAGATCACTATAAAATCAAAACCATGAATAGAACAACACGCAGTTCCAGGTTCTATCAATTTGAATTGCCTCTTTTTGGTTCAGTTTCCTCTAGATGGCAGTTCTGCTACATGGGCCCAACACTTTTTAACAAGTTCATAGCCTATTATGGCAATGAATTTTTTTGAGAAAAAGCCTAAAGTAAAAATGAAAGCATTAACTTATGTCACTGAAAGCGTGCCTGATTGAGAGCAGAGTTGCTTAAATCGCCCCATTTATTTATTTATATATTTTCTATTTTTTGTCTTTTCTATCATATACCAATGTATTTCTATTGTATTTATTATTTATTATAGAAAATAGAGCACACATGTTCTGTAATTCACTTTTACTGTACTTGTTATAAATCTATAGTTTTATTTCGTTGTTATTATTTATTTGTTATAAATGTATAGTTTTATCTCGTTGTTATTATTTATTTGTTATAATATCTATAGATTTATCATAATGTTACTTATTTATTGTTAAACATTGTATTTATAAATCTATTATATTGTTACTGTTCATTTGTTATGTATTTATGGATTCATATGTTGCTTATTTATTGTTAGACATTGTTACAATTAATGAACTGTTGTTATTGTATAGGGTAATTGTGCGGACTCGGTGCAGGGTAATTGATTCATCGATTTCATGTGTAATTTCGATGTATCTTTGTTGAATGTTTAAAGTTGTTAATGCATAGCACGATGGATTATACAGTAGATACCTCAATTCTTACAGTAAAAAATTAAAATTTTTGTCTGCAAAATGTCAACTAATTTATACTTGTAGAATAGAATGGACTGTTGCATTAGGACTGCCAGCATCAATCAGTAATGAACAATATATAGATAGATTAAGATGTTCCCGCGCGCACCTTGCATGGTGCATTGGGAAAATACATTGTGAAATTATTAAATTTTTTGAATAAAGATGGTTGTGAACTGTGAACATATATATATATATATATATATATATATATATATATATATATATATATATATATATGTGTGTGTGTGTGTGTGTGTGTGTGTGTGTGTGTGTGTGTGTGTGTGTGTGTGTGTGTGTGTGTGTGTGTGTGTGTGTGTGTGTGTGTGTGTGTGTGTGTGTGTGTGTATGTGTGTGTGTATGTATAAACTGCTATCACCTCATCCTATGTAACAGCAACCAATTGCATTGATTCTATTGTGTTACGTTGCCATAGTTGAACTCGGTTAATTGCAGAACAGCTTCTATTTTAAGCGACATTCACAAAAAACTTATAAACTTTTTCTTCAACCAAGCAATGATCTTTCAATCTCAAGGCAAATAGAATTGGAGGGAACTTAATTTTTCTTAATAATGTTTTGAAGATTAATCAAATACTTAGTACACTCTGATTGACGACGAATTATTTCAAAGCACAGCACAATTTTGGACATTTCCCGTAGTTTTACAAAAATTGAACACTAAATTTTTAGAACTATCTTTTTCTTTATGTGTCGGAAACACTAAAGTCTTAAGGTTAAGAAAGCGCACATTAGGGCGATGAAGTCGTCAACAGAACACGTTGTACGGAAAATAGCTTGGATATATACCTTTTATGAATTTATGTTTATTTTATTCAAGAACTGTCATTACAGTTTCGAAATTTAAATGGTTTAATGCAGTATGAAATACCGCTTTGTCGGTGATATATTTGTGACAGACTGCATGAAACAACATTTAAAAATGTTCTACACATTTCATTGCGTTGCTTGCAATACTCTTTCTTAGAAAGAAAAAGTAATCTTACTGAATAAATCAAGTTTATATTGCGTTTTTATTCGTGTCTAATGAGACAATCTTACATTAGAGTTGGCTACATGTTAAAGTAACACAACAATGTTAGGTATTTTAAGTACACTTTTGTAAAAACTCATAGGATAGTGTTGTCAATTTCTGTTTAAATTAAAATTTGAGCAAAACATTTAAGTTTGCCTTTGACGGTGAATCAAGCAAAAATCCATACAAAGTTGTTTAGTTGACAGCAACCAACGAGTATATCAGGTTGGAATGCCAATATTGCAAATTCCACATCAAGTGACACACACATACATCCATACCCACCAAACATCTAACTCCTGGTAGAATAGATTAATTTATAAACTAAACCTCAATATATGATTGTATGAATATACTATTGGCATGATACATGATACATCAGTTTAATTTTATTTGTGTAAGTGTGTACCGTATGTCTATAAAAAAGCATTCTGATGAATTTACACATTACCCCCTACCACAAAATAGGGATTAGGACAGTCACACAATTGTATACGGTGTAACCCAAAAACAATACCTTTATAGTTCTACAAACTTCTAACTATTTAAAAATGAGCACCTTTCTTTTACAAGATACAAAGATAGAATTTCTACTTAATTTTGTATAATGGATGGACTGAGCTTAAAAATATTTAATTCGTATTTTTATTTTTTTATGAAAATATTAGATGCCACACTATTTGTTACTGTGGAAAAGTGCTTGCAGGTGTTATTCATAGACTAAAGACAAACCAAAATAACACTTTAAGACGTCAAGATCCTCAAGAATCAACCGAACCGCCACCATTATGTATTCTGATTTAAAACGGTTTTATTATGCAATTTTGTAATTTAGTTTATATTTACCTTATACAAATGTAGGAACAGAAGAAATAAAACTTTTTTCAACTTTTCTTTTCAAAAAAAGGGTTTCTCAATATATTTAAGCATAACTATATAAAAAACATTATTATTATTACGTGATTGGACCTCGCCAGAATTTGAACCCGTGATCTCTCAGTTAAAGAGCCGAGACTATAACCATTAGTCTACGGAGGAGGACTGTGTATAATTGTCATAACATGATTTTATGCTATAACCAGCTGGTTAAATTAGCTGAAATTATAACAGCTGATTGTTGTGGGGCTCACTAGCAGTGCTGTCACGTGGCACATAGTGAAAGTTGATTTAGCATTCAAATTTTTAAAAGCAAGTTTTTTTCTTGTCAATAGATTTTAATAAACTAGGTATCGTTGGATTTTTAATTAAATTTCAAAATTAAAATTTAATATCTGAACCTTTTTACACACACTGTAGCCGTGGTTGGGATGTAATGATTTAATATGAATATTGAGTGTAACTTCACTAGACCTTTCTCTATTGGAGCGCCTGGAATCTTGTGGTGTTACAAACTTGAATCTGGAGCCATGTTTATCTGAAGACATTGAAATAATTGGACGACGAAGAAGCTCAAAACAACAATGCTCCGCCGTGTTTTTTGTCTCTAAGATAGGAGATTTCAAGTCGCAGGATGTAAATTAGATTAAAGTGTTGTTATAAGATATGTTGTAACGCGTGTAAGAATGAATGACATAAACCACAAGAATACACATTTTTGACCTTATGGTTTTGAAAATATGAAGAAGAAATTTAAAATACTGTACAAAATGCGTGACTAATAGCTTTTGATACTTTTGTTTATTGCTCAGCTAGATTGGTAGCTCAAGAACCTGGAGTTATTTAAAAAAAATTCAAAGCTACTTTTCTTTATTGTTTTGGAATTATATTTTAGAAAGGTCCAAGATATATCGCATTAATATTATAAAGGAAAAAGTATGTGAAATAAACTGTGACAATTGCGCCAATTGTAAATAACAAAAAACATGTACATATATTTACATATATTTAGTTCAAATTAATGCCCATAAAATTAATGAGCCAAAAATTAAATGAATATTTATTTATAGTAAAGATTGAAAAATATTTCTGTCAAAGGAAATATAGTCGTTAGTATAGTAAATGTATGGATACATTGTTCACATAAACACAATAATAGCATTGAATGTGCCTGTCTTAAAAAATTAAAGTAACAACAGAATTTGAATAAAAAATGAAAACCGTAAGTGCCCTACCATTTTTAATCTCAATGTTCTTTTACACACTGATCTGAAATTCTGACCAATTCTGAAACTCATTTTGACTCTTTTAGTATTAGTTAAAATACAATCTAATCGTAAACAGCAAACTCTCTAAGGAGTGAACAATCATTCTAATTTATTAAACTATAATATGACACTAATATATGTTTTGTCTTTTCGGTATACAAGAAAACGCTACAGTGATCAATTGTTTTTCATTAGATTAAAACTGCGGTTAGTGAAAGTTAATATTCACCTACTAATTTAGTCTATTAGCATAATTAGTGAACTTTGTAATAAATCACTGGTTTCAATTTGTTATTCAACCTTACTCAAATATATTTATTATTGAAAATAAAAATGGTGAGTGGAATTAGATTTAATGAAACCAAAGAATATGAGTATGTATTCATCCCTGAAATTCATTTGAGTGAGGGCTGTTTTATTTAAAGAAATATTGTGTACAAAGAATGAATCTGTGATTAATTAATACGAGGTGTATACATGGCGTATTGATATCTATTTTATTCGCTTCATCTGTCGGTTCGTTGAAACAAAGACATGTCATCGCTCTCAAAAGAATTAAATTTTATTTGAACTAATTATAAAAGCAGAAGTTATAGACCAATTCTTCCATTTACATGTATAAAGTAAAGATATTTTTATTATTTATTTATGCATATAAATGTTTTTATAATTACTAGGAAAAACTGCAGTAACCTCTTTTGAAGTTAGCTATAATAATTTTTCATAGGAAGTGAATATTTTTGCATACAGTGTATCAAAGAACTTGTAATAAATACAATATCCTCTGTAAAAATTGTATTTAAACAAATTTATCCAGTCTGGTATAAATTATTGATGCTTCGGTGCAAAAGAGAAGTTCTTAAATATTGTTACAAAATGTTTTTATTAAAATATTTGTCAACTTAACACAGATTGGATTATAATTTTAACACACACTCGTGTGATGCTACGCTCTTAGACATTTATTATGGCTATAATCCATGGTAAAAATTTGATTGTTTTCTAGTCTCTGAGTATTTGTCAGAGTTTTAACTCTTAATTAGTTAAAAAAATTAAAATCGTATATAAAGAATCAATGGTATTGTAGTAAGTATGGCGATGATATTGATTGACTAATAGTATTAGAGATTGTCCTTGATTTGTTGTGTCTATTTCTCCTTGAAGTAAATTTAATGAAAATTCTTGTAATACAGATACACTGGATCACGGAAAACTCATCAAAGCAGATATACTTCATAATTTAAAAGAGACCTGTCGTATTGGCAGTTTTTGGCACAAAACATTATCATTGTTCTCCTATGAAGTATTAAAACCTCCCTCAAATAACCCAACATCTAAAATGCAAAGCCTATATTCCTTACATAATTTAAACGGGGTTTTCAGTGTTTTAACTTTTCGCTCTAGGAACTCCTGCTTCTATGCAGGAACATAGGTGTTCAGTGACACACCTTAAAAATAAAAGTTTAACTGGACGCTTTACTTTTTTGAATCCTGGAAGGTTCTACATTTCTCATCAAATAGCTTGTTTAGCCCTTCGTGAGGCTACAACTAGCAGTTCTGAAGTTTTTGATTAGCTTGAAAATTTTAAGCCTGAAGTGTCTATTTTTAATTTTAACAGAATTAAACTACAAGAAACCTGTGCCAGATAAAATCAGTTAAATTATGTACAAAGGCCCATTGCCCGTGCCTGGTGAAGCCTAACGTCCCGGAAGAATACTAGCCGTCCCAGCTATCATCCTTGGAACTTACTCCGACCCACCATATTTTTACGAGGGATCGGAACTTCAATAGATAAATCTAGGTTTTTAGTACACACTAAGAACCGTCCATTATTTAAAAAAGACCTAACAGGATGAAAAATTTACAATCCCTTTATTGTGGTTGACCAAAACTACAGCTAAGGATATGAAAGTCACATATTGGTGTTCCCATAAGAGTAGGAATAGGAGTAGTCTGGGAATCCGGACTACCAAAATCTTAAAACGTATGTTTATAAGAGTACATTAACCGTGATAACAAGAAACATTGTACATATCTCAAGAAAGGTCTCGCATGTCTATAACGGCTTCCAAACCTTAGTAATACGCTTTTTTTATCTGAGATGGTATTTGAGATATCGGTTATATATATATATATATATATATATATATATATATATATATATATATATATATATATAAATCCCATAAGAATTTTTTGACCACTTAAAAGTGGTGGAAAATGATGGAAAATGCCGAAAATTGGTAGAAAACTTATTTTGTAAGTATATCTGCTACGTTCATTAACCAACTTAGTTACTTAGGGACTTAAAAAAACATTTTTATGTGTTCTGGAATGGAAAAGAATTTCTTTAACTTTTGGTACAATAAAAGTTTATCTTGAACGGTTGTCGAGATACAATTACATGTAAATTCCCCGAGAAATGAATTAATAATGTTTCTGTTGTTATAAATTCTACCTGCTTCTTCCAACTAAGCTGAAAATTATTTAATAAATTTGCTATCTTGAAAACATATACTATACTTACCTTATCCAATACTTTATCTAATAAACCGGTATTTGATAGTTTAAATTATATGATACTTTCTACTCAAGTACACTGTTCCTTTTTGCTGGTGCATAGAACTAGTATCTCACATAAGTATTTTGTAGCTTCTTATTACAAATATTTAACTAAAGCCTCTTGTGTTATGTTTACTACATACAAGCAAACGTCACTTCTTATACTACATCATACCAAATTAATTAACAATTCTGACTTGTCTTTTAGCCATAGAAGAATCTCTTGTATTATTAGGTCCACGTCTTGGACTAAAAAGTGACCACACTGCTCATATCCCACCCAATATAATATATATCCCATACTACCAATATTACCACTATTGAAGTACAATACTTGTATGATAAAAGTTCAATACAAAGTTCAGTACACACTATTGAGGTATTACATGCTCAGAATATAAATACCCATCTAGTCTTATCAAATTTTGAAATACAAGAAGCAAGGTTGTAACATACAGATTTTGCATTTGTTGGGAAATATACCCTTCGTTGTGTGACTTTAATTTATTGTTAAGTTTTATTTTAAAATAAACTCATTGAGAACAAAATATGGAAACTATTTAAACAACAAGAAGGTAATTAAAAATGTATTACCAAATCTTTTTATAAATAACTAGCTATTATATACGATAGAGAGATTCAGAACTACTAAATAATTCCTATGTCATCCAAAAGTAAATGGTTGTAAAAATTCAAAATTCGTGTCTTGGAATACTGGTTTCATAAAATATAATATTCCACCCATAAAGAAGTACGTAAAGAGTCAATATCAACAATAAGTCTTCAACTGAAGATATGAGCTCTAACCGTCGTATACATTAAATGTTATACCATGTTTCCTCATCCTCTGCAAATAATACTTTTAGAATGTGTGTAGGCAAAGTTCTTGATACTTCAAGAACACAATTCTTGCTAAATTTCTTACACAAATCTTTCATCACTTCTTTTTTATTTAAAACAAATATAATCTGTTATTGAACATTAAAACAATACTAAAGATTCAGTCATGTAATTTCTAACATTATTTTCAGGCCTATCTGATGATGTGCACCTGAGAATACTCTTTTAAGTAGATTACGCTACCTTCTCTAAGTCTGAGTGTCTCTGATATCTAAACGACGCAAAGAGTTCGTTTTGAGTTATTCGAACTTCGTCGCTGACTATTTTGGGATCCCTTCAAAAGAACACGACTTCAGATTTCAGGAGTCAAGTCTACGACAGCATTAGCTTTCAGATGCTGCGCGTAAGAGGAAGGTGAACTGGAGCTAAACTCAACATTCGCATTGAATAAACCCTTCCCTCTACAGCCGCGTTTTTCGTAGATAATAGTTTTGAAATTTAAATAGGAATATTATAATGAAATCATTGTTATTTCTGTGTTTTACCTAGTCCATAACACTTTGTAACAAAACCAAACATAGTGGTTGTTCAATGTCCCCAGTTTGAAATTTAGAACTTTTAAGGTTAGAGTAACACACTGAAATGATCCCATTGACTGATCATGTTATAAAATACATTTTGTCGCTGCCTTTTGATTCGTGCTTCTTATGTTTTATATTTCTTGCGCTATGGTTAGGAGATATATCAGTAGGCTATGTATATGATCAGTACCGTATCGCTCATCACTACAAATTTGGTCTGCCAATTTCAATGAATTCATCGGAACAAAAAATTGCATATTATGTCTACTGTAGTATTTGGTTTGTTTTACTGTATTGACCAAAAGGTTCGCTACGCTTGTTTATTTTGGTCTCTTGTCTCCATGAAATATCTCATTGGGGTGTTTTAGCTTTCATCCTTTTTTATTTAGCCACTGTACACATTCTGGTATAATGTCAAAGAGGCTAGTTTCACATAGTTTACGTACAAACATGTATATTAAACCTTTATAGTTACATTAAGTCTTATGCATGTGATAAACATCTTTTCTTATACGTAGTAAGAATTCATAAAACGTTATATTTAGTAGCATCTAGATGATATTTTTAGCCATTACTGTTTGGTGAACACCACTATTTGTAGACTGCACAATTAAATTTGAAATAAAGCCATCTATCTTTTAAATAAAACTTGTAGCAAGAAGTGTCCAGAGTACGACAAAATGGTGGAGTCCGTGAGGACCGAATCCGCCAGGGCCGAATAGTGAATTCGTCCGCCAAGACCGAAAACGATACTTTCCGTCAGCTCCGAATGATTCGACGTTCACGGACTGGAGAGCAAATTTATTCGGAGCTAAGACATGGACTAAGACATAAAATACTCGAGGCTCACGGACGATTCTACTTTTCGCCACTCACGGAATCTAGGAGGATTCGGAGTTGGCGGACTGTCTCGTTATTTCGGTCCTGGCGGACTCATGTGTCCTTTTAGAGGCGAAAATTAAAGATTCCTATAGAGTCGAATATAAATTCGGAGCTCACGGACTGATGTAGAAACTCTTCGATGTTGACGGACGAATAATAGAATTTATCGGTGCTATAGGAAAATTTAAAGTAGAATCTTCAACTGTCCGCGAACTCCGAATTCATACCAATCCGCCAGAGCCGAATCAGCTCCATTCCGCCAACGTCGAAAAGAGCCCATTCCGTCAACGCCGAATCGTGAGGAGGGGGCAGTCATGGAGGGATACAAGTTTGCGATGGCTGCTGGCTCCTCCTACTGTCGACAGTAAATTACAGTCGCCTGGCTCTACACTCCTCCCTCTAACGGTACTAACTCCGCTACACTTTACGTTAAGTGAAATGAGATAGCTATTTAAGATAGGTACAAAAACTTCAAAATGTCTGCTTCTAAAGAAAAAATGTAGTAAAATTAACAGTAAATAGGAAAATATTATTTTTCGTATATTGTGTTATATTATTTCTTGGATTTTATAGAATTACTTATAAATTAAAAGTTTGATTAGTTACTTAACTAATGTAATTGATATTTACCCAAATGTTAATTATTTTTAAGTTACTCGTATAATTTCAATACTACGATGAAAACATCTTTAACCTCATACACCATTATACAAAGGAATTCTAGGTGTATTATATTGACGAAAACATTACTTTTATAGAAGGTTTTTATCTTCAGTTTGTTCAAGAACTTACCTTGTCATCTATTAGGCCCAACATATAATAAATCTACACCCTCTTAGTTATAAACGATAGAACGGCGCAACAAAAAATGAGTTCGAACTAACACAAAACAAAAGTTGAATGGTTTTCTAAAATTATTACCACATTTGAATCTTCCTTTCACTACAAAATTTACAATTTAATATGGTTTTACTGTAACCGTAGTATTTTGCGTAACAAATTGTTAATTGTAGTGTGATATCAGTAAAATATTTTTAATGGGGAAAAAGATTACATGTTTGCAATCATAGATTGCACATATTTTATTATGTTACTCTCTCAACTTTTATCTATTACATATAATGAATTAAGTTTTATATCCAATACTTTGATATACGATTTTTCAAGAATTGAAAACCCAACCAAGGTTACAAGACACATAAAAACCAGTTAATTAAGTTGTGATACACTGACTACTTTGTTAGGATTAGATAAGATCAAATCGTACGTATTATTGTAGCTTATATGCATTTTCCAGCTACTTGTTACCTAATACCAATAAATAAAGTACCAAATAGTTTGGTCTTTTGGCGGTTTCCCACTAATCCTATCCATATTTACAATATTACATAAAGCAATACATACAGTAGTAGAGATCAATCTTGTCTTAGTTGGAGCAATAGTACTTATAATATCCCTCGCAGATAAAGCCATGATAATCGCAGAAAGTTTGGAGCTGGTGAGGATTAACCAAATTATGTAGGCCTACTGTATAGTTTTAGGGGAGTCGAATATGGAATTAATACCAATGATTCAAAATATTGAATATGTAGAAAATCCCTAAAGGAAATAGTCAATTAATTAACGGAATAGTCAGTTAAATTCTGTATAATGATTAAAATGTAGAAATCTATTTGGCTGTAAAAAAATAATAATGTTAAAAATTAATATATTGGATTAAATGAGTACACTTCATTAGGCATTTTACGTGAAAGCTTGTTATCCTTCTCATAAGTTATGAAATAATCTATGCTCACGGAAGTTATTTTTAATATTCAGTGTTTATAATCTGTGTCACTCGGTCAGCCAGAGCGGACGATGCGGTTGCATGAGAGAGGGCTAAATGGCCAGTAGCGTAGCCAGAAATTTCGTTCGGGGGGGGTCCGAAAATTTGGGCCCGAAACCGGGGATCCGGGGACGTTTTGTGTGTTATTTGCCAATGAGTTCACTGGTAAAAGGTAAATACCAAAAA